>NC_062188.1:12403895-12586395 GCF_912470025.1 Vespa velutina | reverse complement strand
CCATAGATACACCTATACGTACATAAAAAAAAAAGGAAAGAAAGAAAAGAAGAAAGAAAGAAATAAAATATGTATTAACCGCACACTCAAATTTAGTTTTCCAACGTTAACGATAAAAGTTACTAATTAAAAATTTTCGTTACGTCTACTCTTAATTAACTGCTTGATCTAAATTTTCAAATGTAGGATTTTAAATAACGAGAATTTATTTTTGTTAAAAATAATTTTTCCGATAAAGGAAAAAGAAAAAAGGGACATCGAAGATCGAAAGCATCATTTTTCACGTATACATGCGCGCAATGCGCACATACGCGCACATAGGCGCACGTCGTACGCGTGACATACGAGAGGTCCTGACGATGACAGCCCACCGCTTCCGCTGGTCACTCTTATACACTGCTATATCCCGTATCGCACCCTACACCCTATACCCTTCTCTCTCTTTCTCCCTTTCTCTATACCTCTCCCGGCCATTATCATATTTATTAACTGCCGCTTGGTGCTTATATCTACACCTATTCGCTGCCATTCCTATATAATATAATCTATGCCAGTGACAGCAGCACGTGGCACGAGGTTTATCCACCCCCTTCCATGCAACTCTCTCCCTCTTATGGGCCCTCTCTCTTTCTCTTTCTCTTCTTCTTCTTCTTCTTCTCCTTCTTCTTCTTCTTCTTCTTCTTCTTCTTCTTCTACATCACCTTTTTCTCGATCGATCTTCTCATCTCTCTTTTCTCAGCAAGAAACTTTGAAACTTTGCTCTATTTTCAGCTCAAAAATAGATATGTTCTTCGACCTCGGTCGAATGATTCATTCAATTTCAAAGTATGAGAGAGATAGAGAGAAAGAGAAAGAGAGAGAGAGAGAAAGAGAGAGAGAGAGAGAGAGAAATTGTAGCCGTGATCCACGAACCCCCGAGACGGAGCAATTAGACACGGTCGTACTTAATAAAATCGGTTCATGATTCGAAGAGAATCTTTCCCGTTGTCCCTAGCCCTTCAAAAATATCCAATAACGAGCACACGAGCGCATACTGACTCCGATAATTCCCGACAACCTGTATCTCCTGTGTCCGTTTTCGAAGCATTAACCTCCTCGTCGCCTATCAAGAAGGGGATCGGCTTACCTTAATAATCGTAGCGTGGCTACGCACATCTACCTACCTACCTACCTACCTACCTACCTACCTACCTACCTACCTATCTATGAAACGCCCTTTTCTCTTTTAGCAAGGGGGTTACGACGTTACGAGGCCAACAGCGTATACGGCATTAAGTTTTCTCTCGGTGTTACTGTAGTCTCTCTTGCTGCTTTGCTCTCATCCTCGTTCTCGTCCTCGATGAGATCTCTCATTCTCTCATTTTCTCTCTCTCTTTCGAAAGGGCGTTTCCATGGTGTTCCTTCCTCGATGCCTTCTTTCGAATGACTTTCCGTTTGAAAAATTACAAGAAATTTAATGAATACAGATTTACTTTCCATTATTATTATTATTATTATTATTTTTTTTTTTCTTTTTTATTTATTTTATTTTTTTTAACTCGATTAACGAAACAAATTTTGTCATCGACTTAAATAATCTCTTTTCTTTTCTTTTCTTTTCTTCTTTTTTCGACGAATGCTGTATGTATTTATATGTGTGTGTGTATGCGCGCGCGCGCGCGCGCGTCTGTGTGTGTATGTGAAAGGATAAAAGGTAACAAACTTGGGGACAAAAAGAAAGGAAACTTAATATTTTCGATGTTTGCATAAGTATCGTTTTATTAATATCTCTGTCGTTTATTTACAAAACTTTTTTATAATAATCTCTAAATCTTCATCACCGTCACACCTTCTACTTGCTATCATCGATCGATGTGCCTTTTACCTCTTTTTTTTTTTTTTATTTATTTACTTATTTTGTTTTGCTTTGTTTCTTTGCTTCATTTAAATCAATTATCTTAATGTCAATAATGCTTGTTTTCTAGCGTTTTTTGTTTTTATTTATTTATTTATTTATTTATTTTTTTGTTTTAATTACTTTTCATTAATACAATAATAAACTTCTCATTTATTTTCTCTTTCTTTTTTTCTTTCTCTCTGAAATTCGTTGTTACAATGTGCAAACGACGCGCTTCTGTAAGTCGATTTAAAGTCTTTACAAGAAAAAAAGTTGGAAAAGAAAAAATATCAACTCTGTGATGCACCGCGAAAGAGATAGTCTCCCCGTTTTGCATGCATGTATATGTGTATGCGCGCATGTGTGTGCGCGCGTACGTGTTTGTATGTGTGGATGTGTATGCGTCTCTTTCTCTCTCACGTGCTTGCTTGCTTGCTTGGTTGTTTGCTCACAAGCATACAATTGTGCGTCTGTATGTAAAACTCTGTAGGTGTATGTACGTGTATGTGTGTTACGTATGTATGAGGGACCGTATATTCTTTGTGCGCGCGACCGCACGTGTACCTATGCTCCCTAAGCGTATATTTACATTCGCCTTAAGTCCTCATCTGTGACCTCGTTATCACAGTACGTGGCACGAACGCGAAACGTTCTCGTCCCCTCCGCTTTCTCTTCTCCTCCTACTCTCCCTCCTACTCTCTCTCTCTCTCTCTCTCTCTCTCTCTCTTTCTCTCTTTCTCTCTTTCTCTCTTTATTTCTTTCCCTGTTTCTTTCTAGTCTCTCGCGTTCGCTAGCGTAAAGAAGAAAAAGATGGATTTTTGTCTTTTTCTAGCTTTTTATCTCGCGTACGTGTGCTTTCGCAAGAAAAAAAGGTGGAAAAGGAGTATTATCGTGCGAGTTAGTGCGAACATCTCTCTCTCTCTCTCTTTCTTTCTATCTCTTTATCTCTCTCTCTCTCTTTCTCTCTCTCTCTCTCTCTCCTTCTTCCTTTCTTTCCTTCTTCCTTTCTTTCTCTAGTTTCTATCGACGCGGTCCGTTGAAACGAATAAATTATATGTATCTACCGCAGAATCTACGCGATTTCCTTCCCTTCTCTTTCTCTTAGACGGTAGTTGCTGCGAGCATGTGCTTTCAAGGGAGAAAGAAAAAGGGAGAAAGAGATAGGGGAAGGTGAAGTGTGAAGTAGACGCGATTCTAAAGAAATCCCTCATGGAATAGACATATTCAGAATCGGTTGCGTCAAGCTTCATCGAATAAATTCTCGTGCGACGGCCACGATCGACGTGACTTAGTCGCTTTTAAAAAAGCTTCCCTTCTACCTCTGCGAGAACATTTCTCTCCTTTTTTTTCTTCTTCTGCTTCTTCTTCCTCTTCCTCTTCCTCTTCCTCTTTTTCTTATTTTTCTTCTTCTTCATTGTTGAATTTCGTACGGTCGAACTTTCGACGAATAGTGTCTCGAAAATGTCGACGTCTTGATTTCGTTGAAAAAAAGAAAAAAATAATAAAAAATGGAGAAAAATTTTCTTTACGCGAACAATTCTCGATTAACAAATAAATTAGAATGGACGTAAAGATTTTTTTTTTTATATGGGAGGGGGGTGGATAGAAAATAAAAAACTATATGTCCTAGAATTTTATACAGATTGTTAGCGTTAGATAGGGATCAATGAACGCCAACGGTTAACTCCACTAACGTTGAGTGACAATCAAAGCAAATTTGGATTTCAATTAGATCGACTCGATTAGCGACACAAAGCAGACGGGTTGCGTTGGCAACAGGCTCGTGGGGACTCCTGTATTCACCGATACAACAATGTTGAACGAATGCGTCTCGCGTTCCGCGTTCGGTGAAATCGAGTCAGTGAATGTGCGCCGACACTGGGTGTACGGTTTCGCGTAATTGAAATCGATACCTTCGTTCGTGCCTTTGAGACAAGTAAATTGGAACATTGCGATATAAAATGGTATGTTCTTTCTTCTCAGAGTTTTGCAAATCTTCTTTACGAAAAAGGAAGTTAAATGGAAGGGATTTTCTTTTTTCTTTTCGGGGAAAAAACAAAAAAAAAAAAAGAAAGAAAAAACTTTTGATCTTTCGTTAAAGAATGCGGAGCACTTTTGTTTACATCTCCGATTTTATCAGAAAGATTAAAAAACTAATTTACGCTAAAGGATAGGCTCTTAAAATTAAAATCCTTTATCGCCGATTGAAAGGTCGACTTGTAAGAAAGCTTCTTTTGCGACGTACACGTAAAAACGATGACTGATGTTGTTTGCATTCGCATCTAAGCGAAATTTACATTGCTCGTCATCGCCGGATATCTCACATAATCGACGAACGATCGATGGCCGTCTCTACGAGATCGCCGTTCGATCGAACTTTGGTGATGACGCACGTGAAATCGTTGATAAGGTAGGCGTAGGGTAAAGTAAACGATTATTAGATATTCTATTCTGTTTGTCCGTTCACTCGCGCGTTTTTCGAGTCGGCGTTTCTTTTTTTTCCACTAAAATCACCATGCGACTTTAACGTCCGATAAGAAATAATTCGCGCACATCCTCCGTTCTTAGATCATTCCCGAGAATATTGACGAGGCAAAATCGTTGAAAAGGTCCTTGAAGAGCGGGCCGCGAAAATTGTATGTCTTATATCTACTAGACTTCGTAAGGAAGGCCATAGCAGAGTTGGATAAAAAAATTACGTTGATCAGGAATCGATCGAGGGATCGATCGATATAAAAGACGATTGCTCGCGGTCCGTTCCATTCGTCCTTTAGTTGCTGTCGTCGGGAATGGAGTACCAGGCAGCTGCAGTATCCGCGGCGAGGGTCCATGGGCCCGTAACGGAGGGATTGGCGTAGGCCGCGGCCCCCGCCGCGGATGGCGCGCACTACCAAGCCCGGCTCTGCAAGGGTAGATAAGCGCCGCACTGCGGTTGCTGCTGCTGTTGCATGCTCTGCTGGGCTCCCGTCCGTGTGTAAGAGCAATGCTGGAGGCTCTGGCTGGAGGTCATCACGTGACTCACTCCCACCACCGAATGATGCGACACCGAGGAGGAGGCGGCATGGTGTGAGCCGTGGGGACTCGAGGCCGCCGTCATGTGGGGTGCGGGGCTCGCCAGGGCGGCGCTAGGCCCGCCGCGGCTACCCTCGTTTCCGCCTCCGCCTCCGCTCCCGCAGGGCTTCCCGTCCTTCACCAGTACCGGCACCGCTACCCGCCGTGGCGAGCTCGCGCTCTGAAACACACGCGTATTGTCTTTTACCACTTGTACTCTTCTTCAACCTTCCAACAACCTTTCTCTATCTATCTATCTATCTATCTATCTATCTATCTATCTATTGCGCCCATTGCTATCCTACAACGGATAGCTAACCGACTAATTCGAAATTCAGCGAACTGAAACCTCACCTCGCGAACAAACACTACGCAGCGGAACGCTGCTGCTACCGTCGACCGCCTCTACGTTTTACGCTTACCGCTAGCATGCCAAACAGAAGCCGAAGCGAGCCAACAACCGAGTACCTGCCGAGACGACCACTCAGCTGTATCAACACTCGCTACACGACATTCCTCTTCGATCTCCCGGACGACCAAGCTACGCGCTTTTAATAATATAATCGCTCCAAAAAATCAAGCTAAAACTCTTTTTTTCTCCTTCGTCCATATTTTCTACTCCTCTTCAACGACGACCGATCGAAAACTTCCATTTGTATCGTACCATGGAATTTACGTCGTGATAGGAAGTTAAGCGAGAGAGAGAGAGAGAGAGAGAGAGAGAGAGAGAGAGAGAGAGAGAGAGAGAGAGAGAGAGAGAGAGAGAGAAAAAAGGAGAGGGAGATAGAGAATTACGAGGTCGATAGGAACCTCAAGAGCCCCGCTACCAACTTAGCTTGGACACACGTTGAACGTTACGACGTAAGTGCAGGCATGCCCATGCACTTCACGCTGACAAAGTGACGATTACGTTAAACGCATGACGGTCCGCGCGCGCGTCACGCGTCACGCCACTTTAGCCACTTCAACGCGCGTTAAACGATTTCCGGCGAAAATAGCTCTGCTTAGGAGACGAGTAGCGCTAGAGACGGTAAAGAGAGACAGACAGACGGACAGACAGGGAAAGAGAGAGAGAGAGAGAGAGAGACAGAGAGACAGAGAGACAGATAGAGAGAGAGAGAGAGAGAAGATAATGAGGCCCGAAACTACGATGATGAGCGACTACCGATCAACGGGAAGCAATCGTATTTTCATGATCGACTTTTCACACGGGTGAGAAAATGAGAGCAAATGAGCTATCGATAACTTTAAATATACCAAGCTCCTCTGTAGCTATCGCGAAGAACACGCACTTCTTTTTTCTTTTTTTTTCTTTTTTCCCCAACAAGTCGAACCATTTATCGGAGATTCCAGACGAGGAAATGTGTTGCAGGGAAAAACACTCTTCGTGGAAATTGATGTAATTAACTAAAAGCTACCTCCTCGGTTGCGCTGGTAGACCTCCACCCAACCTTACCCTACCTCACCATCCCTCCATCTCGGCTCTTTACAGAAGCTTCGACCGAACAAAGAAGGCGGAGGGATATTAAAAGATTTCTACCGGGACCTCTCGTTTCCGCGACGAATGGAATTCAATGGGTTCTATAAATGGGGAAGTGGTTTTTAAATCTAATAACTGCTGTTTTACCGCACATGTAATTACATTAGACGGTCCACGATCTCTACAAAAGTGCCTGCTCGCCACGAAATCTTTCTCTCTTTAAAAAAGATAACCGATTCGTCAAGTCATTATTATTTTTATCGAACAATGTCTCCCATCTCTAGTATATATTTCATCCAAACTTATTGCTTTCAATATTTAGAAATCTATTCGAATTGGAAATAAAACAAAACAAAAAAGAAACTAGATCTACGATTTTTCGCACTAAGAGTTGAAGGGTGTCGATCGATGTGAATGGTCGTATTGGTAGTCCCGATTCGCATCCAGGTGTTGCGCGTGACTGTACCAACGGCAAGATGGCGACCGGCACTCGAGAGCCCGTTTCCGCGCACCCCTGCAGGATCTCCCCACCCCACCCCTCTCCTTTCTCTCTTTCTATCCTTCTCTCTCTCTCTCTCTTTCTCTCTCTTTCTCTCTCTATTTCTCTTTTTCTCTTTCTTTTTCTCTTTTTCTCTCTTTCTCTCTCTTTCTCTTTTGCGCTCGCTCGCACAGGCACTTGAAATTTTTTACCGCTACGAGGGGAGAAAATGGAATAAAACGAAAAAAAGAGAAAAATCTGAGCCCGACCGACGGCAGTATACCGCCGCCATAGCCGCCACCACTGGTGCCGCCGCCGCCGCCGCCGCCGCCGCCACCGCCGCCGTCGCTACCGTCGACGTTACAGCGGCCTTTCTATCTTCTTTTTCCACGCCGCACATTTCAGTATAGATTCCGCTGCGCTTTTTTCTGAATTTCTGCATTTGAAGTAATCGTTTAAAACTATATATAAAAATATTTCACGTATATTTTCTTAATATAATTTAAAATTTGTGTGATATATTCTCGTTCGTTTGATTGTCGTCGAATTAAAATACATTCTTTTCCGGATACTTAAATATATACTTATTGTATCTTATTATATTATTTTCTTTGAGTTCCCCGATAATAGATAGTAATAAACTCGCGTTGTTCAAATTATCCCCTTGTAAAACGTATCTATTCTTCGCTCTATGGTATTCGCACCGGTAGAATTATTCGATTGTATACAACCGATTACATTGTCGATGCTATGGCCACGCCCGATGGTCTCTTTCTTTTTCTCTCTTTGCTATAGAATCTCTACGTCTATGTATGTCAACTACGTACGTGTACATATATACGTGTGCGCGCGTATTTGTAAACTATTCGTTCGTATGGACCCGTTCGATATAGCCGCGGAGGCGGTTCTGCAATTACACGTATCATCGAGCCAGATCGAGATACAAGCGCGAGTCGTTGGGTAGGAGAAGGCAAGAGTAAACAAACTGTGAATTGAAATCGAGTCGGACAAGAGAGAGGGAGAGAGAGAGAAAGAGAGAGAGAGAGAGAGAGAGAGAGAAAAAAGAGCGAAAGAGAAGAGGGGAGACAGCCACCAAACGTTTAGAACCCACGGGGTACGAAAAACTAACGAGTAAATTATGGGGTGGTTGCTCGGCCTTGCGTGCTCTAACTAGGGGAGAAAGAAACGATAGATAGATCGGGTCAGTAGATAACTTTCAGCACCATTAATACTGTATAGATGTTTACTGCTCGTTGGTGACAATATCGGCTCTATTGTTACATTGAAAGGAAAAAGGCTCCGAACATTTTAAGGTTTTACCTAAACGTTACCGAAGGAATGGATCCTAAAAGAGACCAATAAATTGTTCAAAATCTTCTTTTACTATTGTATTAGGATAATATTTTTAAAGAATTTTTTTCTTTTTTTGTGAAACGAATTAATTATTTATAGAATGAAGCAGAAAACATTGACGATTTATAATCGATAAAAAACCGGTTATTATTATCTTTGTTTAATTGCAAATATGATACATATACGGTATCGTATACTGAAAATATTTTTCCGAGTTATTCCCTTTGTTTTAATCACTTCGTTAACGCTCACACGGGAAACACGTTATTTTTGTAAAATCTGCGAGGATAAGCGTCACTTCATATCGAAGCGATACGCGGCTGATAGGAAAGAGGATTTTTATTGGACGCCTACTACTCTCCCAACCGTTGACTTTCACAATCGCCATCGAATTTCGATGAAAATCGTTTTCGAACTTCTGGCTCATTGGTATAGAAAACTATATATGCATACATACATATATACAGAATCATACGAATCTACCTATCTACCTGTCGCATATCTATCCTAAGCATATTTTTAGATAAAACAAAAAATGAAGAAAATAAAAAAAAAAAACGTAAAACGTTCGTCGATACGAATTTGTTACTGCTCCATTATTTTCTTCGAGCTTGCCGTTTAGCATGACACGTGCGAACAACGTAATCGCTTCGTCAATTACGTTTTATCAGCAAACGTAACTGCTGACATTTCGATGGACACAGATGTTAAAGAAATATTGCAAATCATACCGCCTGTTTATAGAAAAATTATTTGACAATAATAATTTCCAAGCCAAATCGCATGAGTTGCGTCGAGAATGAATCTTTTATATCCTAGTAATACCTACTACCACATAAACACGCATACTCGACTGAGCTCGTGCTAGAAATTTTATTCCGAGATAGCGATAGAACGATTTGATTTTAACGCGCGACGAGAAGAGATTTTCGTGATCCCGCATACGTGAAGGAATAATATATTCAAAGAGGAATCTTCGTATATCGGGACGATCGCAAGGCCCTTTTCGTTTCTTTTGAATGTTATTCTTTTGGAGGAGGGGGCAACCGATTCGTATTCGTTGATGCGTACAAGAGATCGAGACAGGGCACGTTTCCAACTCGCAATCGAGATATCTCTTTAGGATATCGCGTCTTTTCAAGCGTCGATTACATGCAAAATTGAACGATTGGACGAAATATTAGACTTTTGGTATCTACGTTTTCTATTTAGAAAAAAAAAGAAATCATTTTCTACTTTTCTCTCCCTCTCTCTCCTTCTCTCTCTCTTTCTCTCTCTCTCTCTCTCTCTCTCTCTCTCTCTCTCTCTCTCTCTCTCTCTCTCTCTCTCTGATGCATGTGTTTTTTGCAGGGCGAAGTGCAACGTCATCGCTCGTAAATTTTGAATGGCATAACGAAATGAATGCGGAAGCGCTTCGAGTTCGCCGAGTGGTCCCCTCTTGAAACGGAAATATAATGCGAATACCCGGATTTATATGGCGCCAAGTATTTTTCATTTAAAGCTGTTTCATCCTAAAGTGCTCGATATTTTTGCCCAATGCGCGTCTCTGTCGCGTTATACGGAAAATTGTTTTTTTTTTTCAAAGAGCGATCCATCGAGAAATAGGTAAAAAATATATCGTCGAAATTAACCGATTGATTTCGAACGAAACGAACGATTACAATTTTTTTTTCTTTTTTTCTTTGGTTTTTTTTTCTTTCTCTGTTCTCTGCTTTTTTTTTCTTTCTCTATTTCCCTTCTTTTTTTTTCCTTTGGATCCACTCTCACATGTCGAGAAAAAAATATCATAAAAATATTTATTAACTTACCTGATTTTGAGCGTTCTGTTCGGCCATCGCCTTTTCTTTGGCTTGTCTCTTACATTTGTATCGATGATTTTGAAACCAGATTTTAACCTGAAACAACAAACGAAATTTTACTACGTATCTAAATATTAAATTTCATAAGAAGAAAAGAAAAAGAGATAGAAATGTTCGTTTTTATATTATTTTCACTATATATAATAATCTCGTGTCAAGTTTGTGACGTTTCTGAGTAAGTAGATACACTTTTCCTGTCCCTTTTTCTCTTTTTTCTAGATTAAACAAGAAGAGCACGTTTTGTTGGCGCGAACTGTCGTCAGGTAAGGAGCACGATGCTTTCGTAAGAGGGAGCACCCTTTGTAGAAAATACTTTAAAGCGTACCATAAGCGTCCGTGATCCCCCAAGTCCTATAATCCATCTCGTAAGTCTGTTATTTCTACGAAAGAGATTTAACATTCGAATATTGTACGCGAAGCAAACTCTCTTCCTCGTTTTTACGCTATAGTTCATCATTTTTCTTATATGATTCAGAGTAGGATCATTTGGGGGAAAAAAAAAAACGAAAAAAAATAATAATACTTTTATAGTAATTGAACACGATAAATATCTATAAAAAAAGAAGTAAAAGGTAAATAATACTTAGAAATAAAAAATAAGTTTAACATTTTTAATAAGCGTGTAAAATTAAAATTATTTTCAAAAGAAATAAAATATGTATATATTTTTTTATGTTTAATAATTGGCTGAGATTAGCCGAGAATAAGTGTTAAAAAAGAAAGAAAAAGTATAAAACTAGTAAAGCAAGAATAGCTCTTACATGCGTGTAAAGAGAGATCGGATCCGGGCATCTGCTTATGACAGGATCGCCTTATTATAATCCGTTCTAATGCTCAATGCGGCGCATTACGCGCCCTGCGTTTCAGGGACGTCCTGATCGCGTTTTTCGAAACAATGGACTCTCTCGCTTCTCCGACCATAATCCTCTCCTCTTTCGCGCCTCTTTGAAAGCGAAACAATGCGCGACATTATGAAAAAGGCGATAAGCGGATAATCACCGATCAAAAAGAAAAAGAGAGAAGAAGAGAGAAAGAGAGAGAATGATATGTAAGTTAAATAAGTACGATACAGAATCCGAATGATACGCGTTTGCGAAGAAACACGAGTATTATATCTTTTTCTTTCTAATCGCTAATGGATATTGCTTCATAATTTGAATAACGTAATGTGCTGTAATACACGTCCATTGTATATGCATCTCGTGCGTGTTACGTAGAACATAAATCTTTCATTTATTCCTTTGTTCCTCTTGCTTTTTCTTTTATTTTTCTTTTTTCTTTTTTTCTTAGGTTCACGCCACATGACATTTTCTACGAAGAATATAATCGCTAAGTCATTCTCGAATCGAAAAGAAAGAATTTTAACTACGTCGAACATATAGTATTAAACGTCGGCGATCGGTTTAACAAAATTCATTTTTGTTAGAAACACGAAAGAGAAGAGAACGGCAAACGAAGGTACGTCGTAGTTCCGTTAAAATACCTGGTTCGCGCGACGGCAAGAAACGGGAGTCTGCACGGTGGTATCCACGTGAGAACGAAAGATTCGAAAGATGGACGGGGAGAATTGTTATTTCAAGGGAAAGGCCCGTCAGTCAGTCTGTCCGTTTGTCCGTCAGTCCGTTTGTCCGTACGTTCATTCGTACGTTCTTTCGTTCGTTCTTTCGTCCGCCCAGCCATTCCTCTGGCCGTTCATCGCTCCCGCAACGATGCGGTGTGTAAACAGAGAAAGTTGAACGAGATAGGGATATAACTTGTGTGTACGTAGGCTACAGGGAGGAGATGAGCGTGAGAGAGAGAAAGAGAGAAAGAGAGAAAGAGAGAGAGAGAGAGAGAGAGAGAGAAGAGAAAAGAAAAGAAAGTAGGGACGATCGCGTCCAGTTTCCAACGAGAAACGATTCAACGTAGTAGTATATACCAGAGCTCGAAACAATTTCGTTTCAATTTCAAAAGTACATTTTACCATTTCTAAGCACCATCTCTTTATCGCTCTTACATTTCGTGTTATATTTTCTAACAGGATATTCTCTGTGTAGGAAGAGAATTTATTTATTTATTTTTTTTTTTTTTATTTTTAAGAAAAAAAAAAGGTGTTTCTCTCACGAGGAAAGAAAGAAAGAAAGAAATAAAGAAAGAAAGAAAATACTTTTTAAGGACACAAGAGCAGCACTCGTGTGACCCTTTGCTTGGAAGCCCTCGTAATATCAGGGTTGCGGGAGTTTTCACGTATGTTTTTACGTAGTCTTTCGTAGAACAGTACAAGTAACAGTAGCAGCAACAGCAGCAGTAGCAGCAGTAGCAGCAGTAACAGCAGTAGCAGCAGCAGCGGCAGTAGTAGCAGGAGGCTTACGTAGGAGCGAGAAAAGGGAGAGAGAGGGAGAGACCTTATCTAAAAGCCACAAAGAGGTGCTAGACGATGGAAGTACCTCTCGGTGCTCCCGTTCGTTAATTCCTTTTCCACCGATAATCCACTCGTCGAAGGTCGTCGAGATTTGGCCAAGAGCAGCGAAGGCAAAAGGCAGCAGCCACTGTTGGCAGGAGAAAACGACGCCAGCAGGAGGAACACCGTACCGACTTGAAGAGGTCGATAAACACGCGTGGCCCACTTACATTCGACTACTCGTATGTACAACGAATGTCGGAAGAATGGAATACGAATATGTATATATATGTATATGTGTATATATATATATATATATATATATATATATATATATATTCTTAAAGGAAAGATGTCTATATCGAAACTTGTTCAGTTTTTTGAGAAAATAACGCATTTTATCGTTTGAAAAAGATTCTATTGAAGTCACCTTGTGAGGGTCGAAAAAGGATGGAAACTTGAGATGATTGACTCGAAAGGAGCAGTAAAACACTCATTTTCCGGCAATTAGTTTGAAGCCCGCCGGGCAGGTTCGTTTCGGTAGTAAGAAGAAAAACAGCATCCCTCTTTCTCTCTCTTTCTCTCTCTCTCTCTCTCTCTCTCTCTCTCTCTCTCTCTCTTTCTATCTGGTTTTGAAGAGACGGGCCTTTTTTTTTTGTCGAAGACCATCACAAATCTACGGAGGCGCTTTTAGAAGGCGTTTCATTTACCTACCTGTGCAAAAGTTAACCCGCAAGTTAATCGGAAGTTAAAGCTAAGCCCCCCCGTCCCGTAGTCTGTGTTAAGTAAACTCGCTGTCGGACCCCCCGTTGCTCGACGGTGCCCTTTTTGCGCTCTCGATCCGCGCGCACGCCGAAGGTAAACACAAGAGCCCGTACGAGTTTACTCGAGCGTACCTAAACTTTTCATCTTCTCTTCTTACCATCGCTACGTTTTCGTGTCAAACTCTCTAACGTTTCTTTCCTTCTTTTTTCTTTTTTTACCAAGTTCTTCTTCATAATAATTTTTCTTTTTTCTTTCTGACAATATATGTAGGCAGATATTCTACCTGTTTTTGCATCGATGACAACAATCAATCAAGATGATGGTTAGATAATAAAAAGTTTCAAGCTTTCAAGCTTTCAAGCTCGCTGTGGCCGAGTCCATATGTTACATACTAACGTAGTAGGTATATGTTAGTTCTCGCCCGAACGAACATAACTCGCAGAAGCCACGTTATATCCCTATGTAACCCCATTGTCGTTGGCTAGGAACACAGCAATGAAAGCATTTTAAGGGGACCGGTGCAATGGACCGTATCTCAAGGAGCAACCACCGTCTGTCTAATTCTTCGAATATTAGCGGTTTCGGGTTCTCGCCCAATGAAATAACTTTTCTCTTACCCGTTTCATCGATCGATTTTGTGGTTGGATTATTTTTTACGAAGAGAGTCATTATAAAAAATTATTATTATTATTATTATTATTATTATTATTATTATTATTATTATTATTATTAGTAGTAGTAGTAGTAGTAGTAGTAGTAGTAGTAGTAATAATAGTAGTAGCAGTAGTGGTGTTACTATTATTATTATTTTGTTTTCTTTTGTATCGTTAAAACTCTTGGATGTTTCTATTGGAAAAAATAAATCGCCGTAGATCGAATGGCGATAAATCTCGATGGTGGTTCATCGAGTGATCCATAGAATGACACGAGATATGTACTCGTTCATGAGTTGCGTCTGCGTCGCGTCGATACGAGTAGTACAGGTGCCGTCGAGTAGTTGTTAGAGCTTGTGCTCGACGATAGAGGCAAGGTCGTGCTGGTTGCCCGGAGAGGGGTTGCTTAAAGTGGACGATTGATCGAGTTAGCGTAACGTCATTACGGGAACGTACATTCGGGGGTTGACGCGAAACGGCCAACATAACCACCGACACCGCTACGGCAGCACCCTCCATCCAAGTTAAACTCCTCGGGCAATTTCACTCCGCAACCAACTTTCGAAGGATTATCCGGGAGAAGCCTCGTTGAAGCTTCGTTATAGCCTCAAGACTGAGACTCGTATTATTCTCCTTCTTCAAAAGAACTTCGAATGATGTGATTTTTACCTACGGCACACCTTTCAAGATGACGACGATTAGGAGTAATTAAAA
Organism: Vespa velutina; assembly: GCF_912470025.1. NCBI lineage: Eukaryota > Metazoa > Arthropoda > Insecta > Hymenoptera > Vespidae > Vespa > Vespa velutina. The sequence continues at coordinate 12,571,786 of NC_062188.1, read as the reverse complement.
AATGAGTAATTCAAGAAGATTTCGAAAATTTACAGAGAAATATGATATACGGTTATTGGGAACGAGAACAAACGAGAATAGCTATAGATATCATATTGGATATAAGACGAGGGAAATACGGACTTAAATGGCATTTGTGCAAACGAAAGTCGAGTGGTTAGATGCCCTCTGTGTTTCCTCTCGTTAGGAGAATATAGACGAGCAGCGATGAAGTTGCGAATACCGGGGATCAACCAACGTCAAATTATGATTAAAGCTGTTAATTGTCCCGTGTTGACCCTGCTGAGTGGTAGCCCGTGAGCAAACACGCTTCTACCTCCCTTTTGTTGTTTTAACTCAATGCCATTGGCCGGGATGACTTACCGATTACCCGCTGGGACTTTTGACAAGCAAGGGGTCTCCGAACCGACTTGCTTCTTTCTTTCGACGTTACAGAAAAGGACTCGATATTTTTGAGGGATCGATGAAAAATCCATTTTATTTCTATTCACCTTTCATTTGTAAGATTATTATGCCAAAAGATTCATGAAATCAGTTTTAGAAAAGGAATAATCGAATAATGGCCTTGAAACGTAGCTCGAATAAATTTTTAATAAAATTTTAAATCGACCATTCTACGAGTGGACGCAACGATAAAAAGACAGAAAGAAAGAAAGAAAAAAAGAGAAAGAGAGAGAGAGAGAGAGAGAGAAAGAAAGAGAGAGAGAGAGAGAGAGAGAGAGAGAGAGGAGAAAGAGGAATGCAATTACGGTGGCCACATACTGCCGGTATGTCTACGCCATAGCCGAGGTAGTCCTCTTCCCCGACCGCAAAAGCCAACGACATATTCATGCGTGCGTTATTATGCGAGGGAGCCGTGAGTGCACTCGACGAATATGCGCACGCGTTGCAGGACGTCCAATTAAGCGCACGCATTTCGCCACCCAAGAAATTTTCATTTCGTATCTCTCTCGAATTCATCGTCGCGTGTGACACCGTTTCCGAGATGTGATTTTTTTTAATTTTAAAGATTGATCTTTCCTCTCCTCTCTCCCTTCCTCTCTCTCACTCTCTTTCTTTCTTTCTCTCTCTCTCTCTCTCTCTTTCTTTCTCTTTCTCTCTTTCGCTATCTCTTTCCTCCCCACACAATTTTACTTCCATTGTAATTTCATGACAAATCTTCTTTCTCTGATACAAAGAAAAGAGAGAGAAAAAAAATAGACAGTATTCTGTCGTTGTAAACGTAAACATTTCCTCGAGTTGGAAAGACGTCTGAAGATGATACATACCTATACATTTACATATGTACATAAAATATAATAATTTTATTTATAGTTATCGAATAAATTTTCTTTTGTCAACAAATGAAAGATTCCTTTTCTTATAAAACTATGATAATATATGTTATCATGATGAATGTAAATTTTTCTTTGAGTAGAAAAAAAAGAAAAAAGAAAAAACAATACCAAAAATGATATTAAAATCAAATTAAAGTTTTTCTTTTTTCGTTTATACTTAAATAATTACGTCAAAATGTTTGATAAGAAAGTTATCAAAAAAGCTTTGTCTCCAAAAAAAGACGCGAATCGTCCTGATGGAAAGTCGTTAAAAGCACCCGCGTGATGTATATGTAGGTTGGTATATAAAAGATATCTCGTCGTTTGGCGCGTCCTTGGCTTCGCGCGTGAAAGGATCCCTCCTCATCCAACGGGAGAAGGATGAAAAAGAGGACGTATTTGGATTCTACCGATCGAATCCTTCTTTACGCGGATCTTTACAGGCACACGACGAGCGTGTTTGCACGGCATTGAAACGGAGCACGCTTTCCTCTCTTCTCTGGACTCGATCCCTCTTCTGATACGCACAAGGGTGGTTTCCAGACATAGCCTTATACGTGCGCGCGCTTCATACTAAAAGAGAAAAAGAGAGAGAAAGAGAGAGAGAGAGGAACTCTGGTGGTATGCAAACCCATTATTATGATTACTATCCTCGAGGCTCAATCGCGCGAACGATCCTCGCGTTTTTCCGACTCACCCTACAACACCCTTTGCCTTCTCCTTTACTTTTTAGTCCCTCTTCTACCGTTTCTTCTCTTTCTACGAGCTCTCTATCAACCTTCTTTGTCTTCCATTTATCTTTTTCTTTCTCTCCTTTTCTTCCTCTCTTTCTCTCTCTCTCTCTCTCTTTCTCTTTTCCCTCTTACTTCTCCTTCGTTCTCTTCGAGCTTCTCTATTCGATTTCAATGACTTCGCCTCGTTTCTCGACGAAAACATAATAAGGATGTAACACGTCGAGTTTTGTTTATTCATACCGTAGAGATTTCTTTTTTCTTTTTTTTCTTCTTATAAAGGGGGAAAAGGTAAGGGAATGCAAGGAAGGATTATAGAAAATAGAAAAAGTTAATATCGATTTTACGAACTAAACTAGGAGTAGGTTTGGCCTCAGAGAAATTGATTTGACGTACATATAGTATAACGCGTGTTAATTCTCGCACAGTTTGAAATCTTTTATCGCGGCAAATTTGTTTTTCCTTACGTACAGACTGGTACTACCGCGAGCAAAACTTGGGGCTTTTATTAATGTTACTTTTGTTCATACCCGTCGCGCTGTTGCACTTTAATTAATGTCGCCCTTTCGTTTACCAGCGGCGGGTCTAAAAGACCCTCGACTTTTCGCTATATTTTTTTTCCCGTTTTCTTTTTTTCCCTTCTTTTTTTTCTTTCTTCTTTTTTCTTTTTTCTTCTTTTTCTGTTCCTTCTAATTAATTTTTCTTTCGTCCACCGTTTTTCCTCCTTTTTTTCTTTCAATTTTTATTTCCCGATTTAACGAGATCTGTAACTATCGTGGGTTTCACTTGAGTGCCATGTTAAAATTATAGAACGTTATGGTGGACTTCTAAGATGAAAGGAAGCTTACGAACTTTAAAAAAGATCGAAAAAAAAAAAACGTTTAAGAGCTAAGACTTCAACGTGAAAACGCTAATCTCCGAAAATTCTTTAAATCTTAAGTATAAAATGAATTACATAAGAACAAATTCTTCTTGCTACAAAGTAAATATTCAGATATCTCTCTCTCTCTCTTTCTCTCTCTCTCTCTCTCTCTCTATGTGTGTGTGTATGTGTGAGTGTGATTTAAAATGGCGATAAATCGATCGGTACAATTTTTTTCGACGCTTTGAAATAGAGAAGAACGAACGGGGTGAGAGGAATGAACGGGGAGGGTGGTCCAAAACGGAGGTAGCGTAATTTGCCTCTAATGCGGCACTCGACGGAGAGCAGCTGGCTCGCCGGCCCTCTGCTTTCCATTCGCCACTCGGCCGCGCAACAGTAGCGATAATACTAACAATGCTGCTAACAATGCCAGGAGTGGCCGGGCATTGTAACAATAGGGGGCTGCACTTGGAGTAACAATGCAAGCGCAAAATGGAAGGACGCATCTGTGTGTTCCGTGTCAAAGAGACGCCAATGGAGAGAGCGAAAGAGAGAGAGAGAGAGAGAGAAAGAGAGAGAGAGAGAGAGAGAAAGAGAAAGAGAAGGAGGAGAGAGAGAGGAGAACGTAAGAAGAGAGAGATGTTCTATGGACTAGGATAAAAGAAATATGAAGAGAAAAGGAAGAGTGCGAAGTCTGCGCGTAAGCTCGGAAAGGGGTGAGTGTAAAAGCATTTTCTAAATCTCTTTCTCTTTCTATTTCCCTCTTTTTCTCTTTCCTCTCTCTTTCCTTTTTTTCACTCTTTATTCGTATTTTATATTTAAATCAGACGCGAAGAAAGATTTCGAGGTGAGTCATTTGAAACTTTCTTCAAGTCGGATCTTAATTTATCCGTATCAATCCGTTTTTTTTTTTCAAATTCACGATTAAACTTGGTAACAATTTGTTTGACTCTTCCGCATATTCACAATATAACTTTGTAGGTAGATTTCAAGTAGTCCTGATCGTTAGTAAGTACTCACTAGTGCGTGTTGCCAGTTTTTGCGTGTGAGTTTATACATACATTCAGAATACGAATCGTTACTGTGGGACGAGCCGCTCGTTTAGCTTCTATTTGTCTCCAGAAGTTCAAGAGTCTGTTCTATATACCTACGTATAATATATAGATGTGCACAGAGCGAAAGCGAGAGAAGGAGAGAGGGAAAGAGAGAAAAAGATATATATATATATATATATATATATATATATACACATATATATTTATATATGTATATGTATATAAATCCAACAGCTCCCAGTCTCCGTCGTCTCCCTCTCATCCTATCCTACATTTAACTCGTACATCACACGGCAGAGACTTTCTCTGTCCCTCGGTAGTGTTTTCCTCATGGCCTTCATGGCCGCCATTCATGGCTACAGCGAGATCCGAGTGCCATCAAGAGAGTCTGAAACTCGTTAACGAAACTTATGTACCATCGTTTCAAGCATGGTACGCTCAAAATCCGCGCTTGATTGCAATCAAGCTTCTTTAGGTGGTTCCGCTCTCGATCGACTCGCAAGCCAATAGTTTCCAAAGTAGAACTTTGAAAACGGCACGTCGAGAGATGTCGTCTATGTTGGTGAACGCATGAAATTATTTTCGATTGTATCGTTTCTCGAATGAACAGAAATTCGAATTTTGATGATGAATTATGAAATCGAGTGAAAGAGAATGTGAAAGAATAGAGGAAGAATTAAAGATAAAATATCCATGTTTGGTTTCTAAACATTGCAGATGATCGTAAGAATTGCTTTCGGCATCTTAACATTCGCACATTGGCGGATGAACGAGTTGGTCGTCGCGTCGGCATTTATTAAAAGGATCGTGGGTAGGCCGGAGATCGAGCGACAGACGGAGAGGAGAGAGAGAGATAGATAGATAGAGAGAGAGAGAGAGAGAGAGAGAGAGAGAGAAAGAGACAAAGTACAGACGGAACGATAGACTGAACGAGGGGAGAGCCCGTTTCTGCATGGCACGAACGCAGGATGCGACCAATGAGCTACGCAACAATTATTTATTGTTGCCAGACTGTCGCAACGACGTGATCGACGACGACAACGGCAAGCAGACCTGTCTGTCCAATGAAGAGAGATAGCTCTTTACGATGGGACCATAGTAGTCATCGTCATAATCCGTTTAAGTTTCTTACGAAGATTAAGAAAAAACCACAAATGAGAATCCGATTGAGAATAATAGGAGGCAAATAGGCTACGAAATCGATTTCCTAAATCAGGAAATATGTTTTACCATCAATCGATCACCTTTCCGACGGAGCCTTGAATTACTATTTTTTTTCCGTAACTTTTCTCTCGCATGCACACTATGAATTGTACGCTTAATCCAGTTAGACGATGCAGTGTCAAGAGTTTTTTTCTCGATATAGGTAGGTAGAACAAGCGAGTGAGCGAACGAGTAATATAAAGAGAGAGAGAGAGAGAAAGAGAGAGAGAGAGAGAGAGAGAGAGAGAGAGAAAGAGAGAGAGAGAAAGAGAGAGAAGAACGCCAAGAGATTTTTCTAATTAGCAGCAGTCAAGTTTATCGATTCGTAGAGGTAGGTACTCACACGACTCGCGCGTCCGACGACTAGGTATACTTCTTTGGCAGAAGTTGCCTCGTAATTCTCTCTGTCTCTCTCTCTCTCTCTTTTTTTCTCTTTCTCTCTTTTTCTTTTTCTTTCTCTCTTTGAGGGAGAAACAAAAGGCATCGACGGAAAGTACGAGAGAGCGTGGCACGGCACCCACGCCTCCCGGAGGTCGATCGATCCGATCGGAGAAGAGGTAGAGAGAGAGAGAGAGAGAGAGAGAGAGAGAGAGGCGTGCGCGTACTTGCAGCATCAACCACCTGGTTGCGGCAATTAATCTCCTCTCAGCAATTAATCCTCGACGCGGTGATGTGCCTATACGTTATAGGCAGTAGGTATGCAGTTAGGCGCGCGGTACTAGCGTAGGTACGTAAATAGGTAGGTAGATAGGTATATAGAGGTATGTACATACATGCGTACGTTGGTACCTTGCTCGAGAATCATGTCGTATAGGTAGCTATGCGTAGTTCGAGTCGAATCGAGCGGAATATATCGGAAACCAAGGTATAGAGGAGGCGTTGTAATAACAAAAAGTCCTACATTTTTTTACATCTTTTCTTTGGAAATTTTTATCAACGACGTTAAAGTAAAAAAAAAAGTGTTAAGAAAGAAGGAAAGAAAGAGAGAAAACGAGAGAGAGAGAGAGAGAACAAAAAGGATTTAAAGAGTAAGTACTCACCTGCGTTGGCGTGAGATGAATGAGGGAAGCAAGATGCTCCCTTTCGGGCGCGCTTAGGTACTTTTGCTGCTTGAAGCGCCTTTCGAGCTCGTAGACCTGGGCCTGGGTGAAGAGAACTCGACGCTTCCGCCTCTGCGCGAGGGGAAATTGCATCGTACCGACGCCCATGCCAACGTTCATTCCGACGCCGACGCCAACGCCCATGCCAGAGGATTTGGTAACGTCTCCCATCGACTGGCCCACCGAGCACCCGGCCACATTGGCCCCGGCGCCCGCCGCCGCGGCGCCCATTAGCCGCGAGACTGCAAAACATATTGGAGAAATCGAGGATAAAACTTTTTCAATCGATTTCTTATATAAGCATATCATAATAAAATTGCTTTCTCCGATAAGGTTGCTTTTTTATCGGTCTATCTTTAATAAAATATCGAACTATAATACAAATTTTTCCTAGAGTAGAATTAAAAGAGTATTCACTGAAAAATATCGAAAGGTTGAGGAGGGTCATCGTTCTTATGATTCTTCGTTTTAATTCGTGGAAGGAACAGCGAAAGTGGAATACTTGTAGGAAGAGCCGACGAACTCGAAACCCATGAGTTTCGTGATCGTAGCTACTGAAATTCAACGAGCCGATCGTCCCTCGTCAGTCAGCGAGAAGCTGTCAGGAAGGAACGCGCCACGACCGTTCATCCGTTCGGACAAAAGGAACGATTTCAGCTTACAAAGTGCCGCGTCATCGCGAGAACGCGGGAGGTCCGAGGAGATATCCAACAGGAATTATTATCTACTCTTTGCTCTTATCGAAGGAGGAAGAGGACAACCGAGAAGTGCCCACTCGAATCCAGGAACAAACGACCCTCGAATATGTTTACGCTCAGACGTTAAATGTATTTTCATCGCACATTTCGCATCATCGAGTTCATCGACGCATTCAAATATCGCAAGAATCCTTCGAAAATCCTACAGAAGGAATTTCTCCAATTGTTTTCAATTAGAAAAATAAAAATTCGAAAACTGTAACGCGTTCAAAGCCGTATAGGTATTTTCTATCTGTATATGTAATATCGTTGCGGTTACTGAAACGCGATTGAAATCGTGGAAAATGAACGATTATGAATAAACGGAGAAACTATCGACAGGCTCATATCTTTTAATTCTTTTTTTCACGATGCAACGATGAAAGGCAGCTTTTATCCTAGACCCGATCGACACCGAACGAGAACAATGGAAACACAAAAGTAGTGACTGACGGGTCGGTGGATGAATGTTTCGGTATAAACCTTCTCCTATAGGAAAGATCGGTGTTGACGAACGAACAACGCGTTCGTAGAAAGCTCGTTGGATAGATCGACGTTTTAAAATTCGATCGACGAGATGTAGGTTTTGTTTTTTCTTTCTTCTTTCTTTCTTTTTTTCCGATAAACTTGATAGAAATTAAAGGAATATTCGTGCGCCGACTCAATTAGATATACTTACTTTCGAGAAGGTCCATCATGCATTTGGGTTTATAGGAAATCGAATTTCGGCGAGATGTGCTCGAGGTACGGTATCCTCGACTTAAGTCTCCCTTTTACTCGAGGATACCGGAGCTTATTTGTTTAACTAAAATCTCCCATACGCTCTTTCACTTCTCGATAGGCAAAGATCGATAGGAAGGGTCGCTTGGCTCCCGTTAAGCCGAGACGAAGAGAGTGACGTGTACGAGAGAGAGAATGAGAGAGAGAAAGAGAGAGAAACGACTGTCCGAAGGACGATGTCCTTAGATGCTAAGAAAAAGAAGAAGAAGAAGAAGAAGAACAAGAAGAAGAACAAGAAGAACAAGAAGAAGAAGAAGAAGAACAAGAACAAGAAGAAAAAGAAAGTTCTTTTGTGAAGCTTGAAAAACGAAATTCGTGGATCATATAAAGCTAGTCGTTATTTATTTCTTTGCGCGCGATTTCGTAGTATTTCAGTCGTCGGTTTTAGGAAATACGAGAAAAGGAAGGCAACGAAGAGAAGAAGGAAGAGAATGGACTTTGAAAAAGGACACCGCATGCGAGGGAAAGTATAATATATGTGTGTGTATATATATATATATATATTATATATATATATATATATATATATATATATATATATATATATATATATGTATACTTAGGTAGGTACGTATAAAAGAAACAAAACAAGAAAAAGAAAAAAAGACGTAGAAAAAAACATAGGAAAAAAACCTAGACATACTATTATCTATAGTAGGTACTCACTGGCAAAACGGGGATCGTTGGTGGTCGGTGGTGCCGGTGCGTACCAAGGATGATGATGAGTCGAAACGGCGTGAGATCTCATGGGGTCTGCAACAGTGGCGGTACCGGCGACAGTTGGTCCGGCATGATGATAAGGTGAAAGTTCGGCGGTACAGTATTGATATTGCGAGGTGAGCTGCATCGTGGCGTAAGGATTACCCATGGCGGTCATACCGGGTGTCCCAGCGGCGCTCCCACCGGCCGCACCTCCGGCTCCGGCACCGGCGGCAGTTCCGGCGGTGCCGGCGGTACCGGCGCTACCGTTCCCGGCGCTCCCGGTAACAGGACCGGGCGTGCTACCGCCGGGCGTTGAGCCGCCGTGGAGCGGTGGACTCCCGCTGCTCGCGCTCGAACTTCCGGTGTTACCAGCGACTCTCGCGCCGCAGGCGTTACCGTACGGCGAACCCTGGGGGTGGCTAACAACGCCTACTCCGACGCCGACGCCGACTCCGACCGCCGCGGCCGCTGCTACGAGATCGAACTTTCTATATGACTCCTCCATCGGCGAGAGGATGTCGGTCACGCTGAACGGCGTCGTGTGAGCGCCGCCCCCGGCCTGCACGTGCGATGAGTGTTGCTTCGGCGAAAGACTTATCGCTAGATCGATGCTGTTCAAATCCGGCAGGAGACTCGCCTGCTCTAGCTGCGTCTGTTGTTGCTGCTGCTGTTGTTGCTGTTGTTGTTGTTGCTGTTGTTGTTGTTGTTGCTGTTGTTGTTGTTGTTGTTGCTGTTGTTGATGCTGATGATAAGTAGTCGCATTTCCGCTCGCCTGATTCCCAGCGCCGTTTCCGCTGGCACCGCTAGCTCCGCCGCCGCCGCCGCTGCCACCGCTCATCTCGGCGAGCCCGACGCCGTCAAAGTACTTGAAGCTCGTGCTTCGCGGAATCGTGAGGCCGGTGCTAGTCGCGAAAACGGCGCGACATGAGGAGTAGTAAAAGGAGGAAGAGGAGGCGGAGGAGGAGGAAGCGGAGGATGGATAGCGATCTATCGCGACGGTACCGTAGCTGCTGCCACGCTCGCCGGCGGGCAGCGGCTCACCTCGGAGGCGGTAATCCTCGCGGTAATCCTCGCGACGGTGATTCCTCGCGCGCGCAATAACACGCTAACGGCGTCACTCACTGACTCCTCGGCTCGACACACGGCACATTTTCTTTTTGTAAGCATTCACGACGGCGTTCACCTCTAGGCGCCGTTCACTTCGGCGATGTGTTCACCTTGGTGATGTTCACCTCGACGACGACGACGACAATGACGTCGATGACGATAGAAAGTTTGCGCGCGGACCGATCGTTGACCGATCGTTTGTTCTCACCGTCGCCATGCCGTCGTCGGCCCTTTCCGGACGACGGATGGCAAACGGTAACGCGAGCACTCGCACACTCACTCCCGACCCGACACAAGGCAATGCGACGGTCGGCGGCCGAGGAGGGAGCAGAGTGACCGGCAAGGCCGGCCGCCGACCGACTGAAATCACTCGCGGCCCTCTTCGAGTCCTTCGACCCTCTGTAGATGTACACCACTCTGCTCTTTGCCTCCACCTTCTTCCTCACTAGAAGAGTAGTAGCAGGTCTATGGATGGATAGCTGGTTGGCTGACTGGCTGATTGGTTGGTTGGTTGGTTGGTTGGATGGATGGATGAATGAATGGATGGATAGATTGGATGATTCTCGCTGGCTAGGCTCGACTTGGCTTCTTAACCTGACTCGAACCGGCTTTCGCCTCGTCTTGCCTTGGCACTTTGTTCGTTGGTTCGCTGGCGAGTTGGCTGGCTGGCTGGCTAGCTGGCTGGCTGGTTGATTTTCTGGCTGACTAGATGGCTGGCTGGTTCGTTCGTTGGTTCGTTCGTTCGTTCGTTCGTTCGTTCGCTCGTTCGCTAGCTCGCTTGCTTGCTCGCTCGCTCGCTTCCTCGGATGGATGGATGGATGGGTGGATGGATGGATGAATGAATGGAGAGGACTGTCGGGTACTCCTGGAGAGGTCCTCACGGCCGCTTAGACCCACTCAACCGGCGCGCTCGGCCGTTCGCGCTCGCTCGCTCGCTCGCTTGCTCGCTCGCACGCTCACACGACCCGAGAGCGGAGGCTCCACAGGCTCTCGCGGAGAACCCGTACGACGACACGATGAGTGGAGTGCCCACTACGGAGAAGTGCCTGCTACCAAGAGTCGTGATGAGATGTCCCCTTTTGCGTGTGAGAGAAGGGCTTCCACTCTCTCTCGGGTGGGTACAGCCGCGCGTGGAGAGGGGCACCCGAGAGACTCTCTGATGTGCTCCTCCATGCGCCCTCCCACCGAGAGAGCTTATTTCTATGTCTCTTATCCTCTCGGCCTCTGCTATTGGCTGCGGATAGCCATGGGGCGTGTCTAGGAACGGCGATTGGCTCGCTACCGACCACGCCGAGACGCGCAATCATTCGTCGTACGATACACTTGTGCGTCCCGTTGGTCATTATTTCTCTCCTATCAGCGCATACCATGGCTGATCGAGTCACGCCTTAACTAAACCCCCTCCGTTTCCTCCAACTGAACCACCGCCCTTCCACTTTTCATTCCATTCTTCCTTCCTTTCTTCCTTTCTTCTGTCTGTCCTTATTTCTTTCGAAGACGATCGCGGATCCGGGAAAGTCTGCGGGAAACGAAACGAGACTAGAAAGGCTCTGATCGTGCCGTCGATAAAATTATTCCTTAACACATAATTTTTGTGTTCTTCGATTGGAGACACGTTTTTCTCCTCTTTCTCTCTTTCCTCGGAATATTCGTCATGTGTTCTGTATTTTTGAAAGCGAAAGTAATGTGAAACGTGATTTGTGCGTAGTCTTCTATTTGCGCGTTGCTTCTTCGAAACGAATGATAAATACGAACTTGGGATAATCTTAAACTGATATAAGAACGAAGAATGAAGGGTTCGCGATTTTCGACATTGCAGTTGTTTTTGTTTCTTCGGTGAAGTGTTTCGATAGCTCAAAGAATGAATCTGCTTATCAAAAGATCTTAAATCGTTTTACTTTTTTTTTCGTATCTATTTCCAAAATCGTCATAATGACTTTTCCTGAGATTGGAATATGATTTTCTCTTATAATATTTTCCCTTTGAAAACGATTTCTTAGAAATTAATCTTGAATCTTATGGTTGGTATCAGAGCTTAATCTTCGATTATAGAAGACAAATTTTTGGTTATTCGAGACGATAGAAAGAGGAGGACTTTCATCGAAAAAAACAACGCGGGAAAAATAACTTTCTGTTTGATTGAAAATAATTCGTGTTCCAATAAAGCTACGATCGACATCTGTGTGATAAATTGAGCATTGAGCATGTCTTCCAGAATGCAGCACCATCTATGATTCTATCATGTTAAAAGCTATTGATTCTAATTCTTAACCTCACTTTTTTCTATTTCATCAAGGAAATGGCATCTCGCGTATTAAGATTATTTGGAACAATTAATTCTTTAAAAAATTATTATGTCGTGGAAAATGGTATACTTTTTAAAAGTTTTCATCAGTATAGAAATTTTTTTATCTTAGTTTTATAGACAATATTTATCTATCTCATTTTCTTTTAGGAAACAAGATTTTTTCTTCCATTTATAAACATAATTTTTTAAAGTCTCATATTCCCTTAATCGACAATAGTCGGAGTACGGCATTTTTTAATAAACGTAAGTACTTGTTTCTTAATTTTTTGTTTTTCTATCTTGTTTATTTATGCTTATAATTAAACAATTATATAGGTCCTGCTGAACAATTATGGAAAGGTGTAACCAGCGTTAGCAATGCAGGTAAACGGAGAGGCAGAGCACGTGGATTGGCAAGAAAAAAGGATTTAAATAAAGGTCAAATTATTGGCCAGGGTAGAATTCCAATACAGTTTCCTGGGTTAAATATTCCAATTATTAGAGGAAAAGAAATATTAACTCAAAAGAAACTACCAGAGGATCCTGAAAGACAAGAAAAACTTGTTAAATTACGTGATTCTATATCAGTTCGCAAATCCATTAAATTGAGTCCTTTGGAACGTGGTTGGACAAGTCATAAACCTGGAGGCATGAAAATAGGTCCTCCTGAACCAGTGGGTGAAGGTAATATTTTTTTCTATCGTTTCTACAGAACTTAATATATACACTATATAACTCAAAATGTTACTGTCTAGATACATTTGATGGCTTTGAATCATGGGTACTGGAATCTAAGGTAGTATCCACTATGACTCATAATTTAGGACGTAAAAATAGGATTAGTACAATGGTTATAACTGGTAATGGAAACGGATTAGCTGGATATGCCATAGCAAAATCAAAGGAAATAAAACAGAGTCTAAATATAGCCAAGAGAAAAGCTGGAACCAAAGTGATGTACTTTAATAGATACAATGATCATACTGGTAATATATATTATTACCTTTTTTACATATAAATTTAGGTAAAGTTATATAAAAAAGTATTAATAATATTTATATATATTATATATACTAATTGTATTGATGTAGTGATGCATGATTTTTTTACACAATGTGGAAGGACAAAGATATACGTACATAAAATGTACGAAGGGTATGGTCTCATTTGCCATAGAGTGATAAAATGTTGTTGCCAAGCGATTGGTATAAAGGACATTTACGCTAAAGTAGAAGGTGCTATAAATTATCAAAACATCGTTAAAGCATTTTTGATGGGTCTTTTACAGCAGGTGAAATAATAGAAATTTTTAACATTTTAATCCTTTGTTAATAATAAATTATATACTATATATTTATAGAAAACATTCCAACAAATGGCGGATGAGAAGCAATTACATTTGGTCGAATTTAGAAAAGAAAACGACGATTTTCCTGTCGTTGTTGCCTCTCCAGCTCGTTGTAGGACAGAAGACGAAATAAAACCAGACGAAATTTTAGATTTTAGTCAATATTTAATGGACGGAAATATTATATTGAAGAAAAAGAAACCTCCCCCATTTTATACTAAGCTTGATTCTTGGATTATACGTCAAAGAAGAATGGAACGTATTAGAAATAAAAAAGATGTTAAATTAAGATTACTTGCAGAATATGGTGTGGTTCGTAGTTTCCTTGCTGATAAATATCCAGAAGCAAGAGAAGTATTATGGTCTAAGAAACGGGTGCAAGAAGAAAAAGAAGCGAAGGGAGAATAATTTTAGAATATTTTTTCAAGATTGTAGGAATCTATTTAGTTGTAAATAAAATGTGACTAATAACACTCATAAAAGTAAAATTAAAGAATGATTTGAAGAAAGAATCTATGAATAAAATTATAATCAAATGAAAAATTACGATCCCATTTATCCTCTTGTATTATATTATTATTTTCTCTATGTAATTAATTTTTATGTAAATTTTATATATATATATCCATTTTTGCAGTGCTAAATTTTGATTTTTAAATTGACATTTGTATACAAAATTTCTATTATTTAAACATTTTAGTAAGTTTCGATACTTTTTCAGATTCATTACAATTTTATGTTTATACTAAATTAAGATAGATAATTAATATATAAAATCAAAAATAGTAAACAACAATTTTTTATTTATCCTTAAACCATCTTTGTAACGTAAATATCATGTCCAATAGAATATGAAAAATTAATTAGAGTGTCCAATAGCCAATAAGAATATTCCTTTAAGAAAAATGTTAAATTCGTTGCGATTGGTTGATAATTATTGATATTATATTCTTAGTAAACTTGATTTGTGAAATTTTTTGAAAAAATAATCGAATAATTGCATTATCATTAAATTGATTTAAAAAATAGTATGATTGTGTGACAGATAATATGATCTTTAATTATATCATATATATTATATTAGGTATTAATTTTCTTTATTTAATTTTTTCTTACATAAGTATACTCTTAGAGTTCAAATATAGCGAATTTACTAACTTATTGTATTAAGTATTTTGTAAATAACTATTAGTAATATGTGAATTTCTTCTCATTGTTACCACTAGTTTATTTTAACTTCTAAATATTTCCATTTTAATTTTTATCATTGGTTCAATTCTTTTATATAATCCTTTATGTTCTTTTCAATGCACAGCGATTGTATGTATGTATACATATATATATATCAAGAAATTTTTTTTTATCGAAAAACGGTCGTATCTAGCGATACATATCGATAGCATCTCTACTACTGAGAAACGGTAATTATCCATCTACAGGATGATTTGGTGACGTCCTATTCAAAGATGGCGGTGACGAGTAAGCCATGTTTTTTGTGATGTTCGTGCAATAGACAAATTTTTGAGATTTGTAAATCGTATAAGCAAAATGGCTGATGATGATCCGTGGTTATTAAAAGAAGACGGATATTTGAATGTGGACGCCGAGTGTAAAAGCATAATCTATCATGCGAATTTAAATGTATTACTGATTACTACTAGCAAGGCGCAAGTATACGTATTTGATGTCAACTCTGGCGTAATTTTGCAAAGAAGTTCTCTTTCAGGTATGCATTTTGATCTTGCGCGCGATACATTTAACTTATAAGAAAATCAAACGTTTGCTTTACAAAATCTTTTATTATGCTTTTGATTTTTAAGCGGCATTCGTTTGAATTTCATGGTCAAGGTCGTATACGTGCATTAAACGTCAGGAATGATTACAGTTTTTTCCGTTATCGTTTCTTCTTTCAGATACAATAATCGATTTATAATTGAGATAATGCATCTATCAATACTTTTAATATTTCAAAAAGAAATAAGATTATAGCTATTTCTTTATTGTTCTATATCGTGTCAATAAAATCTATACAGAGTTTGCAATATCTTAGTCATACTTATTTGCTTATCTAACAGTTTTTTATTTATTTTTATTATTATCCATAATATTCTTATAATTTATCAAAAGATAATAATTATATTGTGTATCATATCTACGTATCATTTATTACTATCTTTTATCTTTTAAAGAAAATATTATATATTATTTAATTTTTGCATCATACTTAAGTTACATGACAGTATTTAAAATGACATTGTGATATAATAATTCTTGACTTTAATGTTAACTTAATTTGTTTATGTATAATGTAGAAAAATAATATAGAATGCTTATATGACAATATCAAATACAAAATTGAAATATATAAATAATCTCTAATTTAATTAACGCTTATATGACAATATCAAATATAAAGTTGAAATACATAAATAATTTCAAATTTTATATGTAATTAAAAGGTTGTTTTAAAAAGAATTTTTGTTTCTTTAGGTAAACCAAATAGGAAGTTACAAGGTATATATCTAGCTGAAGGTATAGATAAGGTATTATATACTGATGGAGGTGGCATTGGTGTACGTAGCGATTATAATGGTGTCCTATTGCTGGACACCATTTTACAAACTCCTGTCTCACGTAGTGAAGATGTTATAAAATTAGAACTTTTGCTCTCTGAAGCTACATTATTACATCAATGTTTACGATATATAGATTTACCAGGGATTGATCATGTACAAGAAGTTTTGCAAGAATTATCAGCTAAAATTCTTGCTGCCCAAGTGAATCAGAAGAGAGGTATAAAAGCTCAAAAGGTATGGTTTTTTATATTATAAATCTGATATATTATCATAACATTACTCTTAACTACATAAACAATTGCATCCATATATCTTACAGTGGAATACAATATGTTTGGAATTACCACATGGATCTCTGAAATCAGTATGTTCAGGATTGGCCTTGGAATTGAAAAGGCAAAACAGACACATACCAGCTTTGCCCATTGCTTGGGCTATTAATGAAAGATTAAATGGCCTATTGCCTACCCTCGTCTTAGAAGGTGGCACTGCCGATAGAGCACTAATGTTTAGCGAAGCAGCTAGACGTGATACATTTTCAAAATGGCCACATATGAATTACAAGTGGGTAAAGTTATAATATGATATATTATTTTAATTGTGCCTATAAATGATATATTAAGGTAAATCATTTTTAGAGGTTAATAGGTAATTAATACTTTTATAGATGGGCACTACCCGATCGAATGGCACAGGCTGGTTTTTATTACCAACCGAATGCATCGGGCGATGACAGAGCAATGTGCTTTACATGTAAAGTTTGCTTGGTTTGTTGGGAACCAACAGATGAACCATGGTCAGAGCATGAAAGACACTCTCCTGCGTGCCCTTTCGTTAAACGAGAATATACGCAGAATGTACCATTATCTGTTACACTTGCAACTGCTCCAGCACGTGAATCCGGCAATGTAGATATCATAGGAACAACAAATGTCTCTGGCTTAGTAGCTACAGCTTCATGTAATGGTCATGTTAATGTTTGGAATGTAACAAATCAATTAAAGGTAAAATTTGAATATTTGAAATAGTACTGTGTTATTGAAACATTGTAATATTGGATAATTGTTGTTATAGGGAGAAGTAGCCTTTTACATTGCACCTTCTGATCAAGAAATAAACAATAAAGAAACTATACAGTTTTCTGCTGCAAGGAACTTGACCTCTTCATATTTAGCAAATCTTAGTTCAGATTCTGATCTTCTTTCTGATTATAAATCTTTGATGTCCCATAAATTACAATTAACAGCGCTATCAATAGTTGGTGCTTCTAAATCTTGCAAGAAAGACTCCAAAAGTGCTTGTTCAACAACATCATCCATACAAATGGATTCTTCTGGTTCAAAGATTAGACCTTGTTTGGTGTGTGGTGTTACAGTGACAGTGACTAATCCTTCGCAATTGAGAACTTTAGAAAATGTGTGGTCATCATCAACGGATCTTGCTTCGTCATCGTCTCTAGTACGAGCAATGAACAGTGTAAATAGTGCTGCCAGTGATACATTGGATATAATGAAGGTTGCCGGTGATAGGTATGCCCCTTCGAAGTCTCATTATTTAGTACTGTATGATTTTCATCACAAAGCAGTATCGACACAATCGACAAAGGAAGAAAATTCTAAAGATTCAAAAACTAAGAAGACTCTTTCTGGGACTGGAACCAGTGCTAGCTCAAATGGTGAAAGACAAGAAAGCTTGTATCCAGAACTTTTCCTTGGTAAATTTTTATATGAAGTACCAGTTATTGAAGATGTCGATTCAGATACGGTTGTCGGATCACATTTTGATGGTACAGTTCCCACAACTGTTCTCACTGCATCATCTTCCAATGGTATTTATCCTACACCAATAGGAATGACAGTTTCATCAACTTTAAGCCCATTCCATGCTGTTAATTTAAATACCAGTAATGGAGTAGAACAATTTGCATCAACATCTGATTTAACAGCAAATAAGAAACCTATTGATATGGTAAAAATGTCAAAATCAGAACCAGTGGTTATAAAAACAGTTTCTATTGATGCACCGGATAATCTTAGAATTACATCTATTATACCATCTAAGGATGGAAGATACTTATATGTTGCAATGTGTCCAATATTAGAAGATACTTCTAGTGAATCTTCACTTACTTCTATATCCACAAAAATGGAAATTGATGAGGAGCGTACATTCTTTCCACAAAAAAGTTATATGTATTGGGATCATCACGAGGCTGGAAGATTAATGAATGGTGAAATACGTAATAATATAGAAAATACGAATGTTGTCATACTTGTATATGCTCTGGATTTCTCAGGACAAGTAGTTAGAGTTGCATCAGAACCTATCGTGAAAAGAGAATTACCTTCTGAGCAAGCTCCGATTGAACATGTGCTATTACCATTTCAAGAAAAAAGCAAAAATATATTACATGGAATTAATGCTATTACTAATTCTTCCACTAATTCTAGTGTTCAAGAACCATCTGGTCAAATAGCTCTCGTGTGTAAAGATGGTGTAATTAGATTATTGAATCTAAATACCTTAAAAACTGTTAATGAAGCCAAATTAGATGGCCGAAAATTCATTTCAGTGGCTTATTGTAACAGTATGTTTAAATTTACATTAATAAAATTCATATGACAAATTTGACTATAAATGACTGAAAATTTACAATTTTTTTTAGGCTTAGAGAGACTATGTGCATGCACTGATGATGGAGCCCTTTACTTTTTTGTTACTTCAGAAGAGGAAAGTTATACAGAAGAAAAAGAAGACATTGAGGATGTTAATATGGTTATAGAAGAAGGTTGCACCAATGTACAGTATGTATAAAATATTATAAAGAAGAAATGGCTATTAAAAATAAATAATACTACACTTTATTTAATATTAAACAATACAATACTAAAAACAAGAATGATATATACATATTTTGTTACAATAAAATAAAAATACTTTTAGGGATTCAATAATAGCACATAGGCCAAATTTATCATATACAGATTTACGAAGTCTTCATGAACTCACGAGGTTTGATAGACATTCACCGGCGTACGGGGCTACTGTTCCACCTTGTTGGAGTGAAATAATGCAAGCACAAAGACAGCGTCGTCATCCACAACATCATCAATCGGAAGATCAAAATCATACACGGACATGGCGCTTACAAAATGATACGTACGTTGTTTACTTTAATAGACGTTTATATTTTTGTATATTTTCTTTTTATTAAAATGATCGAAACATTTTGTATTTTTTCACTTTATATTTTTTATGTAGGACCACTTGGGACGAACATGTGTTCGAACTAACGTTACCACGTAGTGCAGCTGAAAACATAGGACATATTGATGTACATTTTAATCTGCAGTCGTTCTGTCAGGAATTACCAATAATTCAAGTTACTTTACTGAAACAAAATATAAGAAGAATTGGACATCAAAAATCGCCACTCACTCCGGTGGATGAAAGAATAGACTTCAATATAAATAATGAACCGAAAGGAGAAAATCCAGTTATTACAGATGAATATCAACGTCAACATAATACAGAAATATTATGCGGGCCAATTGATTTACATCATTGCATGGATCTATCCTGTCGATCTGGTTGTGTTACTCTTACAAGTCCAAAATTGTTCCATTCCAAAGCTAGAACTCTTCTTGTACATATTAAAGCACTGATTGATCCTACAAAGGATGGGGTAAGAAAACGTTTTATTAAATATCAGTGTTTGTAATTTGTTGTTACTATTATTTTTCGTTTATAGGCGACAAAATCAAAAAGTAATTCATCAGATAGTAAGCCTCCAACTTCAAAAAAATTAAGAATAATAGAAGTACGACCGTTAATTCCTGGTAGTACTGTTGAATGTTATATAGGTGAGCATTAATTAATGTAAGTTACTTGTACAAGATATTTATTCCGTATTATCTTATTTTTATAATTTTTCTTTAAGGATGTGATTGGATTCATGAAATATCAATAACCGTGAGATCAGTATACCCTACAAACATACCAAATGGAAAAGCACAAAGATGTGCTATGTTAGAATCTAAATTATTTTTCGACAGATTATTAAATATTGCTTGTTTGCAGATGTCAGATAAGTATGTATAACACTAGATAAAAGTAAAAATGAGTTATTATATCGTATGTTACACGTAAACACATTATTTTATATATATATATATATATATATATATATATATATTTATATTTATATTAATATTAATATTTATAGATCCACCGTTACACAGTCCATTGCATTAGATATTCTTATATGGGTAGCATCAATAAGATTAACCAGATTACGTGGCACTCAAAATAATGCTGAAATAAAAGCATTTCAATTGGAAACTATACGCTGTGTTCAAGGGCATTTACCAAATTTATTAAAAACTTGTCTTCTCCACGCCGGTAGAAGTATAGCACATAAATGTGTAAAATTAATTATTTTGTGTAGCGGGTAAGTAACTTATATACAATTCCGTTGATTTTCCAAAATCATTGCTAATTTAATTTTTTTCTTTTGCTCTCTCTTTCTTTCTCTATTTTTTTTTACAGAGGTTTTTATAACTTAGAAGATCCACCATCTCAATCTTTTGACGAAGCTACACTTTCAGTTTTGGTAACTTTGTTACCATCGATTGTAGAAGTCCAATGGGCTGGATCATTGAGATGGCTTCAGTTATTGATTACGCGATTTTTACCATTGGATAGGAACCACAACGTAGCACAACAATGCGCTGCTTTAGTGCAGCATATTGCTGCTGAAATGTCAAATAGAGTAAATCCTTATCATTTATTACTCGCAACAAGGTATAAATCATATGAATCATATGTATACACAGATTGCAATTATAATAGATATTATTTAAACTAATATTGTATTGTTATCTTTTAAAGATTCGGCTTGTACAATACTCCATTTGAAACGGAGCTTTTTGATCTTGATCCACCAGTACCATCCAAATGCAGTTCAATGACTACAACTTATGCATCTGTGGTAACTGGTGATCAAACTGGTTCAGCTGCTACGTCTTCAAATTCTACATATTCTCAGGATGCTATTGATTTAAGGGACCTACTTACACTGCCTGCACATCCAGCTAGCGAACTTATTGTACCTAGCAAACTAAAGGCTCTTTGTAGCAATCATAATATGAAAGGTCTTCTTGAGGTAATATACTTTTTTTTTTTAATTGCTCTTATTTCTTGCTTTTACACATTTAATAATCAATAACGATTATAAAAGATGTGGTATTAATTATTTATGTTTTATTAATGTAATTCAGGTTGAACCTCTTCATTTTACTTGTCACGCCGCTTCGGACGGTACCAAGATGGAGAAAATCGGTCCTGGTGTCTATGCGATGAATATTGGAACTACTCTTTATGAAAACAACGCTGCAAATAACAATGGTGTACTCGACATCATTCATCGTGCTTATGTAAGTCTTTGTTTCTGTAGAGTTGACAAAGATTTAGTCATTAAAAAATTGCTCCTGTTATGTATCACATAACTTATTTATATGAAATTGCTCAAGCTGTCACGTTGGTAAGAAAATAGACATTAATAAAGTGACAGATTATGAGTAGTCAAATAAACAATACAGTGATTTTTTTCTTTTTTCCTCTTTTTTTTTCTTGTTTTTTTTTTCTTCTTTTTTTTTTTTATAAGATGATGTGAAAATGTAGAAGTCACGGATAAGACATTTTCCTTTGTTATCTATAACAATAGTAGAATTTATTACTGTCCCTGACCATTATATGTACAGTAAATTTTCTTATGTGTTCTGTAAATGGGAAAATCGTTATCTAGATAGAAATCATTGTACATTGTAGAGCTTGGATGCTGGATCGCTAGGACCAGATGTTCAGACTAAACCAACATCTACGTTAAACGATTTACGTAGAGTGTATACAGGAAGAGTCTTAAAGAAGCCAATTCCACAACTATTACTCACATCTGATGAACAATCAGATTGTGATGAAGCTAATGATACATCTGGTGATAACCAGACTTGGCATAGCACGCAAAGTGATATACCTAATTCACATGTATTAAATTCTACCATATCAAAAGAAAAGTCATCTGTTCAAAGTATCAATTCTGCTGTAAACAAAGTTGAAGACAGCAATTCTAAAAAGGTAGATTGCATAGATGAAAATTTGCATTTTCTTAATTTTATTCTTGAGTTAAATAATGTATAATTTTTTATACATTTGTTGCTTTGTTAATATGCCGTTTGTAATTCAAATTGTAGACTACCGAATATATTAAAAAGTGACATTTTTAGACTAAGTAATAAATCGTGCATGAATTATCTGTAATGTCTATTTCACATATCTGATATTTTTTATTTATATATCGTTTTTTCCTTTTTACACGCCACATCTTAAATACCATTATACACACAGTGGCTTATTGTATAATCAACAATATAGTAAATCTAAGCTCTATTAAGTACTTTCTAGATCATTGGGTTAGCATACAATAATTAAATATTATTATAGGAACATTATAGGAACATGAATAATTTTATGAAATAATTCATTTCCTTATTTATAAATGTACATAAAAAGCATTCAAAGTTGTATTGTTACTAGATTTATATTAATATCTATATACTGACGAAATAATTTATGAAGAAGAAGTGAAAGTCATATTTATGTAAAATATTGTTTAAATTGTTGATAACGTTAAATGACATATCAAACATAATTTATATTTTATTAGGCTGTATTTAATGTCATTTATTTGAATAATTTGAATGTAAAATTATAAGTATAATTAATAACTAATATTATTATATTAACATTGATTAAAGATAATTAAACAAAAATGAGATATAATTAAATAAAGAATGTTAAATATTCTAGCGAGAAGACATTACATTTCCATGGGGAAGATTATTAAGCTGGCCCCCTCAGCAGGCATTAGTGGTTGACAGAATGCATTCGGGAGCACGTCGATTCGTGGTTTTGGATTTTGGATCTCCCATACTGCTTACTGATCTTCTGATTCCTTCTTGTTGCGACTTGGTATCATTATCTATAGATATATGGACAAAAAGTGAAGAAAGTGATGGAACTCGTCTCATTGTTGCCACGGATATTGAAAGTAAACCATTAATTATTTGCGATCTTCAACCACCACCCGTGTGCAGATATCTTAAGGTACAATAATTTTGAAGCCTTCTCTCTCTCTCTTTCTCCATCCATCCATCCATCTATCCATCCATCTATCCATCCATCTATCCGTCCATCCATCCATTCATCCATCCATCCATCCATCCATCCATCCATCCATCCATCCATCCATCCATCCATCCATCCATCCATCCATCTTATCCATAGTTTATCTTTTATAATGCTTACTAAAAACGTTCTTATTATTTTTAGATTACAACAATCGGCCGTTATGGTATGCCTACAGCAGCATGCAAGATTCCATTAGGGATGTTTTATGGGCATATGGTAGTTCTACCAGGAGAAGACTATTCTGAATTAAATAATACTCTTCCAGTTCACGATGATACATCGGATACTTCTTTACAAACTACTATCGACACGCAATGTAATATTTTGTCAGCACTTGCAGAAGATGTGCAGTGCAGGTATACTTTGAATAGCTTTATAAAAATATTTGTATTAATGAATTTTTATTAACGAATTTTTATTTTTATCCTTATTTAGATTTAGTTTAGCCACAGAGAGACTAAAAAGTTTATTGGATCCATTGTTGTGTTCAGAAATTCCTAATGTGATGCACATGCAACATTATTTGTGTTGTACTAAAACGCCTAATGAAAATAAAGAGCAACCATCTGCAAAAATACTTTCGACGTATCAGGTATAATAAAGATTATTATTATTTTATATTCTTTATAAAAAAATTAGTAATATCTATTGATGTTCATGTATTGTAGGAATGTCTAATGTTTCAACGTCAATTGAATATCGTTCATGCAGTAAGACGACGACTTGAATCATGGAGAGGTTCTTCGAACACAGTAGCTTTATCTTTTGTAGATGCACCTACTGATAAATTACGTGTCCTTGGAGAAACATTACTTGATATTCTTCTTTACACCGTATATGAAATTGGACCTGTTCCTAGCGTATGTAATTTTAATTTTCGAAAACGATGAGTTTTGTCAAATAATTTCATTATTTATTATTCTTTGCTATTGTTCAGATACCAATGTCTTTGTGCGAGGTTTTTACACCATCTACCTGTGAGAAATTTTTCCATTCAATTTGCGTTGTTACACCAGCACCACGTTTGCAACTTCATGCGGCTGCACTTCTTGCTCGTATGGCAGGCCATCAGCCTTGGTGGGGAAATTTTCTGTCCAATACTTTAATCAATCTTTATTCTTCTACATCTACACAAATTTTTCCTCAAGACAGGTAGGATGTAAACTGATCATTTGCCATTAAAAAAGATTTATTTATAGATTCATTATATATAACACGGAAATTTTTTATCTTTTTCAGAGTATTTATTTTATTAACGTTTCTTGGACGTAAATCATTAATTGCTGGAGGTAATAAATCCTCCGTAATAGATGCAATGGTTCGTACATTAGGCATATTATTGGCTCCATTGTCGAATACTCAGATACCAAATCCTATTCAACTGGATACAACCCTTATTGGTTGGGTTCTCCTGTTTCTGTCTGTATGCTTAGATACAACAGCTACTCCACCATCCTGTTCTGAAGATAATCAAGAGAAAAATAAAGAACAAGGTACTTTCGAAATTGTTACAATATAAATCTATATATTTTAGTATATATTTTAATTTAATAAAAATCATTTTATTTCTGATTTAAATAGGTACTTTTTCTCGCTGGGAGTTTATTCAAGGAGAGTCTGCAATGCAACGAAAGTATATAAATGCTACTCGTTCGTCAGCCTCTCGCAGTTATCGTAAAAAATTACAAAAACGTCTTATGAATCGTAAACAACATTTTCAAGAGTTAGAGCATGCAAAAAAAGCTTTCCATGCATTTTCACAAGTATGTATATATACATGTTCCATATATATGAATACATAAAGTATAGTTCTATACATTTAAAGTAATATCTCATTACAGGCTTGGACACCGCTTTCTCCTCAACCTGCTACTTTATATAGTAAAATGGAAGCAACATTAAAATCTCAAGAAAGATTTTCCAAAAAAACATTGAAACAACACTCTACTAAACATCTCAAAGATGTTCTTAGTATGAGAAAAAATGAAATACACGTTCCCCGTAGTTCACGAAGTCAATCACAACCTAGTACAAGGTACTTTACTTTGTTTTTATTTTTATGATGTAAATACTAATGATCGATAAGATATGAGTTTTTAATCAATTTTATACTGCATTGATCGCAGTAAAGGAGACGTGGATTTGGAAATCGAATATATGATCAATCTACCTTATCAAAGTGTTTTACCAGTGGCTCGCGGTCTTGTAGCTCTTATTTTACATAATGCTTCTAATGTGGACATGTTCCTGCTAGCATGTAAGGTAAGATGAAAGCTATTAATTGTTAAAACTTACTGTTTCTATTTTCTATTTATTCACGTTGTTGTTATAGTATGCAGCAATATAAATTCTATTCAATTAATATTGAGTATAAAATATAACCATAAATTAATAAGAATCTTCCTATATTAAATTTCAAATTAGTTTAAAATAACCTCAGATTTATATTACTGCTTAATATTGTACTGTCAGTGTCATTTGATCATTAAGGCATTTAATTAGTATTTTTATCAAATACTAGAGCAGCAGATTAAGGATTTAGCAGTAAAAAAGATGCAAAACGATGAAATCTATATTTGTATATATTTTTATAATCTTTTATCAAATCTTGTTAAATCTTAACTTGCTTGTTCAATGTATTGCACATATCAATTATACGATTATTAATTCTGCTTTTCCGTTTTATGCTTTATAATTAAATTTATGAATTGTCGCACTTAGGTAGTCGCTAGGCTAGTGGTATCCACACGTTCTGCAATTAGTTTGTGCGAACTTATGACTGAAGAACAGCTCTTAAAGTTAGTCAGATTGGCAACGGGTGCATCCGATGCTGCCTGGTCATCACATGCTGTATCATGTCTTCTACAGGATTTATTAGAAGGTATAAATATATCGCTTACTTCCAAGTTTAGTAGCGTGAAATAATTAATGGTTGTAATCTCTCTTGTTAATCTATTTAACAATTTTTTCTTATTTATTATATTTATATGTATCTAAAACCTATTTTATAGGAGGACGATTATATCTGAGACCCTATTCCACTCACGAAGGAAGCCCGTCTGAAGATAATTTTGAATCGGTAGATGAAACTCGAACAACGGAGGAGGATTCAGTAGGTCCAGCCGGAACAAGTAATTCTACAGTTACTTTAGGTAACGATGAAGGATTTGCTGAAGGTGATGGGGATGAGGACGTTCAAGATAGTATTGTGGTGACATCAGCTACAGCACCAAAATCTAATGGTTTTCTGCCTTCACTTTTGGAATCTGATGATAGTGAACTTGAAGATTTCTTAGATGATATATTCGAACGAGGGAAAAATATGTTAAAAAAAGGCAGTACAGTTTCTAAAATATTAACTTCAGCCAGTTCAGGGTACTTCCTTTTATCTATTCTTTTCCACATTTGTTCTCATCATATATCTATATAAATTTCATTTGAATCTATATGATATATTAATATTGTATTTTTAGCAGTATTTCTTTGGCAATGGATGAAAGATTGGAATATGGCGTTGAGATGAGCGTAGAAATTTCTTTAAGAATATTATCTACTCTTGGAATGTATAATTTACCTCACAGCATAAATTCAACGATACATGTATGTTTACTATTCGTTTATGAGTTAAGAACTATTAATTATATATCGTATGTATTGTATGTATATTTCAATTTAATATTTCCTATAAGACTAATGTAATTATAGGTTCCAATAGAAACGAATCGTTTCTGCCAACAAGCATCACCGCGTACAGATTCTTCTTGGACAGATAGAGGACAAGAAGTTTGGAATTTATCAGATTCTACTCCTTCTAGTTTATCAATGTTAACTAGATGCTTTGATAGAATTTTCACAGATTTATACCTACAGGTTAGTTGCTAGTATAATAGATATGTTCATGTTTTTTTTTTCTTTCTATGATATACTAAAGAAATTAACGTCTAATTATTTAAACAGAATGCAAGAACAAATTTGGAACTTGTACTTCAGTTATGGTTAACATTGAACTTGGATGCTGCTTCTGAACAATTTAATTCAACCACTCGATTTGATCCATTTTTAATACCTGTAATTCCATTAAGCTCTGCATCTATTTCAAGTCTCATATCAACTCTTTCATGGTAGGTTATTTATTAATTTCTATTATAGGAATATCTCAAGCGCGATAATACTATATACCAATTTATTATATATTTTCCAGGCATCCAGATGTTTCTTTACGTGCGTGGTGTCTTGCTTTACAATGTTTTACTTTAGCAAGTAATCAGCCATTGCTAATAAATTGTTCAGAGCATGCGAATAATAGATCACTGGCTGAATTCTACGGTGGTATGGCTAGCTGTATCGTTAAAGAACGTAATATAGGACCTATGCTTCTTAGATTATTATCTGGCAGTGGATTAAACGTAAATACTATGGACAAACAATATATTATGGTAAGTTTTTACTTGTGGAAAAAGAATTATTTTTTTTTATAATAGTTATTTAAAAATCAAGGTTAAAAAAGAAGAAGAGAATATGTTGGCTATAAATTAAATTCTTTTTATTTTTTTGTCTTCTCTTTTTTTCTACTGTTAATTCATGTAATTCTTTTTTTATTAATTTTGTAGGCCGGTCCTACAGTATGTCAGGCTCTTCAAGATTTTCTTGTTAGATTAGAAATAAGATGTGATGTAATAACACCTGGCAGTACTTTGGGTAACATCTTGAAAGACCTTCTACTATGGGTAGTTTATCAACTTGTACAGCCAGGCGGTGCTCTTGTTTGCAGAAGAGGTCCTTTAGATGCCCAGTGCAAGCTCATAACCTCGCTTGTTAATCTTAACTTCGATAATACTGATTTAGGAACAGCAATGAGCATATCTGAATGCGTTGGAATATTGGTTTCAACGTATGTTCGAAGCTCCGGAGGTATTATATTTTATATAATTTTTAAGAATTATATATATATATATATGATACATTATAAATTATTAAATTTTGATTAATTATTTAATTTAATTTAGTCGGGGCTCAATGTGGTGGAGCTGTTGATTTGGCTAATCAATCAGGCGGATTTGGAGGTCTATTTGCTTGTGTACTTGGTGGCGATGCAAAACAAGGTCGTCCAGCATCTTGGGATACTTTAGTCGTTGCACTCATTAAATTAGTGTGTCGATTTATTCAAACGCCATTGCCAAATGTACGTGATTTCTTTCGAAAAAGTTAATTTCATTAAAAAACATCTTTGTACATATGTGAATTTCTAATAAATTCAGGCCCGACCAGTTCGACCAGATGGTTCATCGGATATGGATTCTGAAATAACTATAAATCTACGAAATAACAGCAATGATCCACAGGTTGAAGTGAATATTTCGCAAACAGACGAAAGCAAAGCTGAACAACAGACATCACTTCGTCTTCAACAAGCTACGAATAGTAAGCCTCGAGTACCTTGCGTCGCAGATACTGGTAATTATAAATTATATCATTTGTATATCGATGAATGTTATTATACTAATTATATCTTCTATAATATATATTTTATATAAATCTATATAATAATTTTATAGATTTATATTGTTTCAATTAATCTCTATTTTTTTTTTATAGTGTTGCAACATGAACCTACTATGATGCGATTGTTAGGAGCTCTTGGTTATAGTAGCGGTTCTTCTCTAGTTATGCTTTTAGGAGAAAATGCTGGAGCAGGAGCAGCTACGGAGCTTGGAGATCCAGCTTCGATATTAGATGCGACCTTTCAACTTCTGACTATTCTTATGAGAAAAGCTAGTAATCCATCTCTTGTCCTTAATCCCCTTTATAAATATTTATCGTCATGTAAGTATCTATATAGTTTGGATTTTCTCTGATATGTGATAAATATTAGAACGACGTAATCGTTTTTAATTTTATTATAGCATGCCCAGAAACCGAATTGGATCGTCAATTAGGTGTTATGCAATTGTCAGAACCACTTTTCTGGTATATCATAAAAGTTCTAGATAATGAAACATCGTTATCGTTATTTACCAGAATGAATGGTGTAAAAGTGCTTTGTGAGAATCTAGTAAAATCAAGCATGAGTAATAATAACAGTTCATCGTCTCCTGGTGTAATTGCACTAGTAATGGAGCACTTATCGAATGCAGCAAATGTAACACCAGCGTCTTCTTCGAGTAGCAAGAAAGCTGTTAATACATTAGAATCTTACGAGGATGGTTTATTGAACTTTGCACCATTGGGAACTATACCTTGGCTGAATCCAACTGTACAACCAGCTGACGTTCTTATACAAAGTGTTGCACCTCATCGACGAGCAAGAACAGCCACCTGGTCATATCATTTCTATCCGGATGAAGCATGGCACGATCTTACGATTACTTTACCTTGTGCCATACTTCTGAGAAAAGTAGAACTTCAACCACATCTTACATCATTAGCAAGTAAGTTGCAAGATAATAATATCAAGAGACATAATGATATAAATTACAATTATTTTTTTATATGATGATTATTATTATTATTATTATTATTATTATTATTAGTATTATTATTATTATTATTATTATTATTATTAAATAATTTTATTAAAATTTATTTTATATAGCATGTCCGTCGGCCGTGGCGCTTGAAATTTCAAGAGAAAGTAACAGCCCTTTGATACCCGTTTGTCCTCCAATGCCTACAGCGGGCTTAACATTTATACGTCTGACTTTGTCGCAACCAGAAGTAGCGACCGCTGTTCTTATAAGATTATATAAACCACGCGATTCTACTAATATTAATTTAAGTCAAATAAGGCTATTAGGCACAACAGCATTTGGTGAAATAAAGACGAATAATGATTCTGTGGATGAAGAACAACTTACAAAAACAAGGTATATTTTGTTGAGCTTGCTCTCTATTAAAGCTTTTTTAACACATTTTAATATTTAGATGCATTATTATCTATCATGACTATATAAAAAAAAAAAAAATCTAAATAAACATTTCGTAATACTCTCTAGCTTGGGATGGTTGCGATTGTTACATCAGTGTTTATCCGTAAGCACTCCAAACAGTGAACTGGTTGCTGAAGTACTTAATTCTGCAGCTTCGGTTCAAGGCCTTATCGAGGCATGTTGCAATCTTTTGTTACTCCCAGCACCGTCTTTATTTACTCCCGACTTGGAAAGGGTTCTATTGCAGCTAGGCTTACATTCTCGAGAGCTTGGACTTCGTCTCATTGGTCTTTTACTCAACAACAGGTCTACTCCTTTCTTTCAAGGTATCACTTAATGGGCTGGGTACATTCTTTACTTTCCGCAATTAAAATACTTATTTAACTAAATGTTTAATTCAAATAACTATACTATACTAAATTGTTCATTAATAAATATCCACAGGGATTACAGCAACACAAGAAACATCGGCTATTCAATTGGTCGTTGAATTACTCCAACAACTGTGTTCCATCCAAGATTCCAGTACAGAAGCTCGCATGTCAGCAGTACTTTCCTGGCTTCACACAACCGCTGTAAATGGAGTATCTCATTCGAGTACTACCTCTAATCCTAACCCTGTTACTTCACCAACAGTATACATCCATTGTGTATCATCAATAATTTGGAAAGCACATCAGCAACAAAATCTCAATTATGATTTACAAACTCTTTTAACTGATGATCTTTTTAAGTAAGTTAGTCTATTTATCTCAATGTTTGTTTTTAATATAACTAAATTAAAATAAATATTACATTAACATTATATATATTTTGTTAATAGTGCTTTGTATAAGTGGACTTTAACATTGGGAACAAATTCCGCCTTAAAGCAATCAATCGATTCTACTCTTTGTGCATTCTGTTATGTGAGACCATCTTTGTTTCCATTACTATTACAAAGAGTACGAATATTGGTTCCAAATTTGGCAACAGATCATTCTGCATCTATATCCGATGACCGCAAAGAATGTAAGAGAAGAACAGATGGAAGAAATTGTGAAATTGATACTGAAGAATGGTATTGCCGTTTCGTACTACCGGAATATAAACGTTTAGATTTAACAGAGGGTCAATTACTGACTGTAGCTGCAACTGCACGATCTCCACCTGGTATACAACAATTAATTGATTCTGGGCTACCTGGATTACTTACTACGTCAATTATTGGTAATATTTATTTCGTTATATCTTTGATTTAAAAAATGATATATTAATGATGTCGAATATTAAAGGTAAATTTTTTAATATTGTTTAAGATTTTTGTAATTCGGAGAAATCAAAGCAATGCCAAAATAAAATATTGATGGAACAAAGTTACCAGAATAAATCTTCAGGAAACTCGAGCATAACGGATAATGATAAAACTGCAGAAACTTCTTGTCCTTTGAATAATCATTCAGGTAAGTCCAATGTATGTCTATATTTATAAATGCATTGTTTTCTTCGATTATGCATTGAAAGATCTTGTTAAATAATTTTCATTATATAGGTGGTTTAAGCATGACGGATCCAGAAAGCATAGCAATGGTGTTAGAGTTCTTAACGCTCGTCTGTTCAGAGGGTAGAATGCGTGATTGGCTTGGAACAGAAGGTCGTGGATTTTGGTTGCCTCTTTTATCTCTTCTCAGTAATCGTCCTATTGAAAATCCATCTGTATCTTCTATGAGGTAAATTGTTATTTTTATATCAATATTAAATATTTAAAAAATTGACATTTTCTAAAATGAACTGTATAATTTATCACAGATGTTCCAAAACAAATGTGTCTTATGCATCTTTGGAAAGTGCTATGATCAAATTCCTATCTAGATGTTGTTGGTGCCATCGTGCAAATCAAAAATTACTCGCAGAACTTCTTATGGATGTCATCTCACAACAACGAACAACGTCCAGTAAGTATCTTTTGTATGTTAATAGACTCTTATGTTTATATGTAGTAATACTTATAAGAGATAATATAACATTAATCGTGTGTAATATAAGAGATAATTTTTATTTTCTTTATGGCCAGATTTACGATATCTACACGGTATTTCTGGATTCACGAGAAGATTGATTTTACAATTACTTCTGGAGGGTGAAAAAGTATTGGTATCTGTGTCTTCTGAGGCACCAATGAAAGCTTCCAATACTACCGCGAATCAAAATACACCATCGATGCCTCCACATCCAGCTTATCCTCTTGGACATTATCATCAATTGCTTTATATTTCTACACAGTCGACAGTAGCGGATATACTTCAACAAGTCTCTGGTAAGATCATTTAAATAATCTACATGATAATTTAAAATTATATATAAAATTTTTTTGATAATCTATTGTCCTTATATTGTTAAATAGGCACTTGGCTTTTATTATTATTACCAAATACTTATAAAGGAAATGAAGCAAGCACAAGTGGAACTAATCGTTCTCGAGAATTATGGGAATCAGGCATGGCATTGGTGGTCGATACCCTTAGCGTAGCTGCAGGAAATACTGCAAAAGATAAAAGAGCGAAAGAAGCATCCAACAGATCACAAGCTCGTGGACCTGTAATTCGGAAGTCACGTTTAACTACTGGTATGTGTTAATATTCTGTATTTTATATATAAATAGACATATACATACACACAATATATATATATATATATATATATATATATATATATATATATATATATATATCTTAAGCTCAACATCTATAAAAAAAGTTATATGAACAAATATATATACCTTAGTTTTTGAGTTATGGATGATTAAAGAAAATATATTATTCACGATATTATAAAGTTTGTATTTAATGATTTTGGCAACTTTTTAACAGATGCTACACCAACTACAACAACCAAACCAACAAATACTACTGCTCAAACTAATTCAACGAATACCACAAATCAACAGTATTTGATACATTCATCACGTCCAAATACACCTTTGCCACCACAATTAACTATTGCTCAACTTCTTGCAATTGCCGAAGATAGTGGAATATCTGAGCCTTGTTTACATTTAATATTGAAACAACGTAACAAAGACTCAAAAGGTAAAAACAAAAGAGATCAAAATTAAATTAAAATCGAATTAATATTACATATAGGAATTTTATACATATTTGTGCTTACAGAAGATGTAACAAAACAGAGCGACAGCGAGTTACTAAATTACAGGAGTATAGAAAGTTCTTTGGACGTATTTAGTACCGGTGGTGGTTTAGCAGTATTAGCCTGTCATCTTCCACTAGTCTATCCAGACCCTGGTAGACAGGATTTGTTACCTTTCACAGAAAAGTCACCATCGCCGGAAGAAACTGATGCAGATTGGGTAAAATTTGAAACTTCGGATGAGATTTATGCTGATTTAGAGAAAGATACGACTACGTGTTCGCCAAGAGCAATATCTCCAGCTCCTTACGTACCACCACACTCTCTTGCTGCTTTTGGTTTATTCTTAAGACTACCAGGATATGCGGAAGTATTATTAAGAGATCGAAAAAGGGCGCAATGTCTATTACGCCTTGCATTAGGCGTTTCGGACGATGGTGAAGGTGGTGATGTCCTAACCTCACCGCTAGCTGCTTCCTTACCAACTTTACCATTCCAAGTTTTAAAACAATTACTCGATGCTACACCTCCAACCACGGATGATGGTTTACTTTTAAGAAGAACTACAATCGATGTAGGAGCTATGCTTCTCTTATTGAACTGTTTGGCTATATTCACTCATCAAACGGGCCATAATGATGGTTTGGAACAGAAATTAGGTCAAACTGGAGGTCGGAGTGATGATAATTCGCATTTGTATTGGGCTAAGGGTACTGGATTTGGTACTGGTTCGACTCAACAGTCATGGAACGTGGAACAAGCTTTACTACGACAACGATCCGAAGAAGAACACGTTACTGTTTTAGTCCAAGTTTTAGCAAGTTATATTGGTTCTGGAAGTCAACCTCAAAGAGAATTACCAGCAACATTCCCTGACCTTTTGGCACGATCTTGTTTACTTCCAGCATTGTCTTCGTATCTACGAAATGATTCAGTTTTAGATATGGCAAGACACATTCCTCTTTACCGAGCAGTTTTACAACTTTTAAGGGCTATGGCTTTATCCACTCAATTGGCACCTCTTTTGTTACCAAGAGTCACAAGATTGGGAGAACAATCTATTGTATCTTTATTATCTAATATGAGAGTTTGCGTAGATACTTATGTACACAAAATTAATCGTACAAGAGGTAACAAATCCAAAGGCGTATCCAAATATCCCGATGATACGGAACAAGACGAGGGTTTAGCGACTTTAATTCCTGATATTCAGGAAAGTGCTATTATAGTGCAAAATGCAACTGCAAGACTGTCGAATATCGGTGATGATTTGCCTGGACTAAGTCCGACGGCTCCAGAATTACCTTTGCGTTCTGTCGAGCAACGTTATTTAGAGGTTATGAAAAATTTACGATTTGGTAAGTAGAAAGTTAAAATATAGATATAAGCATTAAGTGTATGTGTATATGTATGTGTATATATATATACATATATTATCCAGAGTTATTTTTATTTATTAATTACTTATTTACAGATACATATGAAATGATCACAGAAAACACAGATGGTGGTGGATATAAGTTTGCTGTATCTTATCATTTTGAATCGAATATGAGAGCGGCAGGCGAAAGAAGTCATCCAACAAGGATGAAGCGTTTAGCCCAAGAAGCTGTTACTCTATCCACTGCTTTACCTCTTTCATATAGTAGTAGTGTTTTTGTTAGATGCGATGCTGATAGATTGGATGTTATGAAGGTATTATTTAAATCATTCTATACTCTACATATATAAATCTATGTACGTAGATATTATCTTCAATATAATGTATAATATTTTTTGTCATTTATTTATATAAAATTTAGGTAATTACAACAAATATTTGACTTTTAGGTCCTTATAACGGGACCGGCAGAGACGCCTTATGCAAATGGATGTTTCGAATTTGATGTCTATTTTCCTCCTGATTATCCAAATAGTCCTATGCTAATAAATCTAGAAACAACTGGTCGCCATACTGTACGCTTTAATCCTAATTTATATAACGATGGTAAAGTGTGCCTCAGTGTGCTTAATACATGGCATGGACGACCAGAAGAGAAATGGAATGCACATACAAGTAGCTTTCTTCAGGTAATTTTTTTAATCAATCCAAATTCTTAATATTATCAATCTTTTAACATTTTTTGCTAAATAAAATTTTCTATATTTAGGTATTAGTATCAATACAGTCGCTCATTCTGGTGTCAGAACCTTATTTTAACGAGCCTGGATATGAAAGATCACGAGGTACATCGAGTGGAGCTCAATCTAGTCAAGAGTATAATGCGAATATTTGTCAAGCTACAGCTAAATGGGCAATGCTCGATCAAATTCGCAATCCATGCCCTTGCTTCAAAGAGGTACAAATTTACATTATTTGATTTCGATAATACTCTTTAAATATTATTTTACATCTAACATTCTTTCTTGCGTACATATATAAAGGTTATACACACTCACTTTTGGATAAAAAGACATGAAATTGTGGCTCAATTAGAAGGTTGGATAAGGGATATGGAATTACGTGGATCGGATCGTCGTTTTGGTCCAGCCATTTCCTTAAATGCTTTGGCTTTAAGGGTAAGTATATTATCTATATATGTATATATTAATAAAAATTATTGATAGCATTAAAATTTATTATTGTTATTGTAACAGGTTGCAAAAATTGTTATTATATTAAATGTGATATATATTTTTCAGAGGCATTATAGATTATTGAGAGAAGAGTTGAATAAACTGCCAACACCCGAAGGTTTAGAAGATTTGATCGAACCGCTTCCATCTCCGGGCTCGCCTATTGAATTATCTGGGACTCCGGGTACACCCAGTACACCACCTTCGTCAGTAGGTCCTGCTACTACACTGACTACATCGATAAATAATACTATCGTCCCCATTAGCAACACCAGTGCCAGTAACCATGTACATCACGATATCGATACGGATGTTGAAATGGAGAAGATGGTTTCAAAAGTGTGTGAATAGCTAATGGATGTTAATAGACATTGTTGGACATTTTGAAAAGTCTATTGTTTGTGTTATGGTGAACAAATACTTAACTGATCCAAATTGCAAGAATATCTTGCTAAGTGATTCAGTTACTGGCAAGTTCATTGATAGTCGACAGTGATCGTACTTTGAGAGGTAATAATAAATATTTGTTTTCGATTGTGAAAAGATGACGATGCTAAAGGATGACGATGAAAAGAAATTAGTGTTCGAAATAGATGAAAAAAAAGAAAAAAAGAAAAACGTGGAAAGATGGGGAGTAAAACGAGGAAAAAAGAAGGAAAATATTACATGAGAGAGAAGCAGAGAGAAAGAGAGCGAGAGAGATAGAGAGAGAGAGAGAAAGAGAGAGAGAGAGAGAGAGAGAGAGAGAGAGAGAGAGAGAGAGAGAGAGAGAGAGAGAGAGAGAGAGAGAGTGTGTTTGTGCTTGCGTGTGAGAAAACGTAGAGAGAAAATGTAAGATCGAAAGTTTGTGTGCGAGTGTAATAAAAAACTCTTGTGTGTAGTAGATACTTTTTATGGCTGCTGCTATATTATATGTACTCTGCATTCTACTACTTCATACTACTTGTAAGTATCAACTCTTATTCAAATATTTATTATACATGTTCCTCGTTTATGTAGCCGATATCCCTGCGTGCAATGCGATCGAAATGAAATAATAACATTTAGTAAACAGGACGACTTAGATAAAACTGGTGTAAAGTATTGAAAGGTTTTCTTCGTAAGTCGAGGAACGATCTGTAATACAATGAGTCGATAGTGAGTAAAGAAAATTTGACATCTTCAAAATAAAGACCACCATTTGTAACCGCTACTTAGCTACTTAACACACAATAATTTCGTATGAATTGACACCGTATAAAAGAATAAAAAAATTACTTTATTTCGAATTGGTCTCCAATTCGTCTCTACCTACAAGTTTTATTTTATCGTCGTTACTATTAAACTCATACATATATATGTATATATATATATTTATATATGTATATATATATATATACATATATACATACACGTATTATATATTATATCTAATATAATATAATATAATATAATATAATATAATATAATATAATATAATATAGATATTATATATACATATATGTTATTACAATTGCATCGCAAGTTTAACTTTGACGATTAATTATATTTAAATTGTGAGTAGAAACGATGCAAGAGACACGATATGAAATGTAGTTGGAATTTATGCGTGTACCGTGTCTGACAGAACATTTTCATATCGAGGTTATATAATTTTATTATGTTTATTCTTGTTTTTTCCATTCATTTTTATTTTTGTTCACTTTTTCTTTATTAGAAATTAGTTCAAAGCGTGGCATTGGAGTTTTGGAAAATTAACGATTTCCTTTATCGATTTAATGTTAATTATGACGCATTTTACTACGCCCGCGTTTTTAAGGTAATTATTAGCGCGTGAAAACAAATGAATTTTTTTTTTGTTTAAGAAAAATGTACTTTTTTACACAACGTTGTTTTTTCAGAGTATATCATAATTATTATTATTTAGCCAGACAGACACTTCGGTCGTATTTATTTATTACACCATTTTGTCTTCTATTAAACGAATGACTTAGAATCCGACTTGTTTGTAATATATTTCATTTAATATATACATTCACATACACACGCATAAAACATTATATATATATATATATATATATATATATATATACACACATACATCATACATAGAAACATACATACATCATACATAGATACATACATACATACATACAAACATACATACATACATACAACATACATACATAGATACATACATACATACATACATACATGCATACATAGATACATACATACATACATGCATACATAGATACATACATACATACATACATACATACATAGATACATACATGCATACATAATACATACATACCTACATCATACATACATACAACATATATACATACATATAAAACTGTAAAGTTGGATTTTGCAGTAAAATAAATTTTGCTATCTTTTGCGTTACAACGTAAAGAAACGTGCAAAATGATCCTAAATAATTATTTATAGCGCGTCTTATCACAATGAATAATTACAATCAGTAATAAAATATACAAAAACGTAGATCCTTCATTATGATATACCAACGATCGTGTACAGTAAATAATATAATTACCATAATCATAATAATACACCATACGATTAAATGTTTGTAATTCTAAAATAACTGAGATGATGTTCCATTGTAACGTTTAAGTTCTGAATGGATTCCTATGCAATAGATCGATTGAAATATTAAAGTAAAATGTATGCAACGAGAGGGTGGGGGCGGGGGCGTGTCTCAATAGTTCTTTTTAATAAACGATTATGACACGCCATCATAGATAAAATTTCTATTAGGAACGTATTTCATATAAACTATTGACGATGATTCTTTTTTGTGCAATAGATCGAATATCCTTTTAAAGTAACTATTTCTTTTTTATTTCCAAAATTAAAACCGTATCGTGCTTGATATTAATACAATTAAGAAAACATAGTAGTCAGAGTCGCTATTTAGAAAAAGTTTAATAGAAAAAAAAGCAAACATACGTGTGGTGAATAAGTAAATAAATTTCAATGAAAGGTTTCATTAGCTTGAATCATTTCTATTTCGAACAGGTTAAAAAGATCGCGAAAAATTGTGAGCTCATAAATATGATTTACTTAATCCTATTAATAATCGTGTCAATAAATCAAAGACTCTTGATGTAAAACGTAAAAAGAGCTTCCTAATAAATATATGTGACACATATGTTGATAAAAATAACGTTCAAGTTATTCGATTATCAATCCGAAAACAGCGAAATCAATCCGAATTAGGCGCCATCTGGAGTTTGAATGCCGAATGAATTTTAGCGAAAGCGCCCCTAACGGTAGACAACACTAGTACATGCGTGTACGATAAGTGATGAACATTAGAAGTGGCCCCTTCCTCCTGATGATAGGCTACATTCTTTACCTACATGTACGAAAAATCTTTGTATGTATACATGTAATGATCATTTGATTCTTTATAATGTTGGATGCCCGCATTATTTGAAGAAAAAAAAAGATCACTTGTAGTAAAAATTATTGGGAATTAATAAGGCTTTTCACACAATATGTTCAAATTTAACTTCCTTTTTATTAAAACATATCAAATCGCTTTCCTTCATTTCCTCTTAAATTTGAGTTGAATTGTTTCTTTTTTTTTTTACCTTATTACATTGAGGCATTGTGAAGAATTTGTTCAACGTTTTCAACAAAGTTACAATATTATTATCAGTGTATATAAACAATTTGTTAAATTAAAACTATCAGCATATGAATGATCGATCGAAAAGACAAGAAAAAAGAAATTAAATAATTTCAGGATAATTGATTTATATCAAATTTATAAGTTATGGTTCAAAATAAATGGAAGAGATACAATGTTATGATAAAATAATTACAATCTTTTCCGATTAAATTCGATGCCATATATACTGATTAAAAGAAAAAAGTAAATTTGATATTTGAAAGCGCCGCGAGTGGTTTTCGCAGGAAACTCTAGTTATGAGAGGGGGTGTAAGGTTGTTGGAAAGGGTGCTCACGGGGTGGAAAAAGAGGGTGTCTTCCATAGGAAAGGAACGTAGGAGAAGAGGCTTCGTCTCAGTGCGCGTTCAGCCGTTCTCTTTACTACTTGTCATCGGTGAATGCGTATACGCGCTCAAAAAGATAGGCGGGAACATCGCGAACCTGAGCTTTTCAATATGATTTTAAGTTACGTTTAATCGATAGGTAGCATTCGCGATATGATTGAAACGAAGTGATCGGAAGAGAGGAGGAAACAGCTGAGAAGTATGAAACGTCCGACGTCTCCTTTTTTTTCCCCCCTCTTGCAATTTTTCCTCCTCATTACAACAGTTATCATCGTCGGTGAGTTTTTCTCTATTTATCGAAGAAAGATGTAGAGAATAATTTAGTTCTCTCTCACTCTTTCTCTCTCTCTCTCTCTCTCTCTCTCTCTC
Source organism: Vespa velutina (assembly GCF_912470025.1). Classification (NCBI taxonomy): domain Eukaryota; kingdom Metazoa; phylum Arthropoda; class Insecta; order Hymenoptera; family Vespidae; genus Vespa; species Vespa velutina. Next base: position 12,531,672 of record NC_062188.1, on the reverse strand, counting down.
TTTCTCTCTCTTTCTCTCTCTCTCTATCTATCTATCTGTCTGTCTGTCTTATATATCGTTTTGAAAGGATGAAAATTTTACAAGGTCGACAAAAGATATATTCGATGACGCAGTTAACGTCTATGGACTCTACTATGCCCTCTCTATCGTATATCTATGGACAACTAATTTGCGGAAATTCAATCGTAGGCTATGATAATAGTGAGACCGTCCGATGTCACGGTCAGTTAGGATATCTTAGGATAGGCCAATCGAGAGCCTACGCAAATACCTTCACATTTTTGACGAGATTAATGTCGAACATACAACGAATATATAACGAATAAGATTACCTTGTATCGATCTAACGATTAATACATCTCAATCATCTTCGATGATTCATAAATGTTTTTCCCGAATGGATGAAATAATTTTTTTCTCATCCTGATACACGATAATCGAGTTATCGATAACCGTATTAGCAGGAAAAGTACACAATCATATCATCTAGCGGGAATTCGATTTTCGAGAAATTTGTTATTGCATCGATGCCGATTACTTATTATGTCTCTGATGTAATCATTCCGAGATCGTTAATCTATTATGTCATATATTTTCGACTTGTTTTCTATTTTTTGGAAAAATAAACCATTACTTTTTTTTTCTTTTCTTTCGGTAATACCTACTTGATGAATAAAACTAACGAGGATGCTACGAAAGAGAATTGGAGAATCATTGTTATACCGTAGTAGTTGGGTTAAAGTAGGTCACGAATAATGAGGTCCGCTTAATGGACGTCGAGCTTCGTTTTAGTAAGAAAGGCACGGTGAAAAAAGAAAAAGAGAGAGAGAGAGAAATAATTCTTGGATCACATAAGATGCCTTGATAAGGCAATCTCTGTAAAATGGGGTGTTCTCTCTTACTCTCCATCTCTCTCCTTCTCTCCTTCCCTTACTATTTAATTCGAGTATCGAATTCATATCTCAAGGGAGGAGCAGAACAGGATAAAAGAAGATAGAAAGGATCCGGAAGAAAAAGAGAAAAAGAAAGAGAGAGAAGAACAAGAGAAAGTAGGAAGATGAAGTAAAAGAGTTTGTTTCAAGGACCACATCGGCACACTCGATTCTTTCAGAGGTCATGAGATCGATATTAAGCCACTGCCCATAAATACAGAGGTTCCTCACGAAAGCAGGCCAAGTCGGTGTTTTCTTCACTTTTTAGTCTGACCCACTTTATTTTTTTTTTTTTTTGTTGTTTTTTTTTTTATTGAAAGCAAATCATAAGAAGTTTTAGCGAAGAAACTTCGGATCTTTTTATTGTTGGCTTAATCATTTTTTTTCTTCCTTCTTCTTCTTTTTTTTATATATTTTTAATTATCGACTTAGTTGAGAATTTTTGAAATAACGAAAAATTCCAACGTTTCGATAAAATATCAAAAAAAACTCATATGAAAAATAAAAAGGAAAAAGGACAAAAAAATGTGCGAATGGATGAAATTTAACGAATGTCAGCTTATCTGTGACTACTCTACTGTAATACGTTGTAATGCAACGCATACAAAAGTAGAAAACGGAATTCAAAGAGAAATGTATATTATTAAACATGAGAACGAAACTCTACGTGGCTGTATGTTCACCACCCGATGCGTGGGCATAGATATTTTATTTCTTTTATTAGTCGAGTATAGTTATAAAGAGAAGCAGATACCGATGTAAAAATATTCATGTTTTTTTTTCTTCGATCACGTACATTCAAAGAAAGGAATGAGTTTTCTAAAGTCAAAGGAAATTTTATGAAAACCGATTTTATGAAAGTAATAGCGAGGAACGTCTAGCATCTGCTGGAAGAGATCCAACTTTTCTTTGGAGAAAAGACGATCGTATGGTTTTTATTGTATGAATAAAGAGAATGTAGAACATTCTCTTTATTACCAGCAAGGTCTTCTATTCAATTATTTTCATCTGTTATATCGGAACCATTTATAAAAATAAATGTTCTTTCGAATATAAAAAGTTTATATTATAACAACACGAATTATACAAATAATGTAAAATATTTGTATATTCGAAATTGTAGAAAAAGAAATTCTGTTAAAAAAGAAATATTATATTTATAAATACGAATTTTAATAAATTAGAAATTTATTACAATAATATAGCAATTATTTATGAATAAATTCGATAACTATGCCAAATAATAGAAAGTAGTCAATTATGATTTTGAAATATCGTATTCTGATATAATCGTATAAATAATCAGAATAACCAATATTTTTAATGTAATATACTCTTAACTTTTAATGACACTTATTTATGAATTAATCCATTATATTTTGCTGTTATTAGTGAGAGTACTGAGAAACATGAAATTGTGATTTGAAAGCAATTGTCGATCAAAGAATGGACGTTGTCGGCTTCGCTTTTAAAGAAGGGGGAAAGAAAGAGAGAGAAAGAGAGAGAGAAAGAGAGAGAGAGAGAGAGAGAGAGAGAGAGAGAGAGAAAGAAAGAAAAAGAGAAAAGAACATGATGGCGAGAGTTGAACGAGGTGAAGAAGGCTTCGACATAGGTGGAAAAGCGTTGTTATCGATCGAACCAATAGACGGCAAGTCAGGTGAATATCGCGAGGGAGTACTTGGACCTGGCTCACTGGGTTAAAGTGATATGTAATATTCACTGTGACTACAGTTCGGCAAAGTGAACGACGTAATATCTACGATAGTATTCATGCAGTTATCAGATTTTCTCTTAAGGGAGCTATAATATCCTAATAGAATTATTTACTAAGGACTACTGAAGAAATATTTTCCAAATCTATCTGTATATTGCGTTCTTCTTATCGGATTTATATTCCTAATCTATCATTGGCAAGATGAGACTATAGAACTTTAAAACTCTCGATGATATATACTGATGTTGTTTGCGATGGATTCAATAAAAGAAAAATAAGAAGGATAGGAAGGATTCAATAAAAAAAAAAAAAAAAAACGACGTTTTTAGGGCAGACTATTGAAATGGCAAGCCGAGGTTATCGAGGACGAATAAATGGAAGAGAAATGAAATGGAGTAGAAAAGAGATTAGAGATTAGAAGGACGATCTAGATGGAAAAAATTAATTTCTCGAACTTAGCCGTATTCCAAAATCCTATTTTTTTCTTTTATTTTTTTTCTATTTGATTAACATGGCTCAAATTCAATCGAATACATTTATCGAAAAAAGAGAAAGACTTCTATTTTCTTTATTCTCACGATCAATTCCTAGTTCCGTTTCTATTTCCGCGTCTAATCTTCATAGAATATTGTAATCTTTAAGTAAATTGATATCTATTATCATGCTAAATCAAAGTCTTTTCTTTTTTTTTCTAATTCTTTTTATTAATTTATATACTTTTCTAGGCGACATTACAGAAAATAGAGATTAAAATGACAAAAAAAAAATTTCTTTCAAAGAAAGCTTGAAGGTATCAAATCTAATCCAATTGACCGAGTTCTTATTTTATTTTCTTTTTGTTCTTATTTCGATGTTTCCGTTAGCATTAAGTAAACTTTATCGAATCATCGTCTCTCGTATCGATCGAACGATGCTCAGAAAACAGCGACAATGTTCGTCGTTTGTGAAGCGCAACGTCCTATTATTGATCGACATTTTCTAGTAGAGTAATGTTTCCAATAAATTAAGTTATGTGCTAGAACATAAAAAAAGTAAACATTTACTTTATTTTCTTTTCTTTTCTTTATAGCTAACGGCAAGACTGAGCTAAAATCTAACGTGGATAATACTTCGGTGAGTAATTTATACTAATTGAAAGTAGGAGATCGATTTGTATTCTTTTTCTTTCTTTCTTTTCTTTTTTTTTCTCTTGAATTTCTTATCACGATCGTTGTCGTCAGATTCTCGTTGCAAAGAACAGTGACGTTAACACGGCGAATGACTCTTTGAAGCACGTGAGAGATTCCGATGAGAAAGGAAAAGAGGAGGAAGAAGAGGAGGAGGAAGAGGAAGATGATGGAGACGGCGATGGAGACAACGATGGAGACGAAGAAGAGAAGGAGGAGGAAGATGTTTCGGGAGAGGTTGAGGAGGATGAATACGAAGGAGAGGAACGAAACGAATATGAGGATGAATTAAGGGCCTTAGCAGAATCTCATGAAGCAATGTCAAAAGACGAAACGAAGGATGAGACAAAAGATGAAAGAACAAATTCTAATACGAACAATTCTTCGACAGCGAAAAACTTTGAGTCGCATGAAAATGTCCTTGAAAATAAATCTGACGAAGACATAGCTTCCAATGAAGCTATTACCGATGAGCTACCAAAGAAACACGAAGACAAAGAGGTTGGTTCGTTTAAAAAAAGAAAAAAATAAAAAAGAAAAATGGATGAGAAAATAGAAAGAAACATATAAGAAACTTCCTTCTCTAACTTTTTTTTTCTAGGTAGCAGATTTGTTGAAGTATAAAAAAGAAAAGGGCTTGCGAAAAATAGAGGAAGATGGTCTTAGAAAGAAAAAGAAAAAGCGAGTACCAACTGTGAAGAAAGAATTGAGCACGCAGAAAGAGATTCTTCTTGTTGGCAACGAGACACAAGTTTTAAAAAGTCTCGTACCTTCGGAAGAAACCTTTAATGATTTGAACGAGGAAACTGATCAAGTGAAGAGAAGAGATTTTGGAAGAAACGAGGTGAGAAGCGAAGATAAATCTTTTTGAGCGTCCACTGCATTTAGATACGTTAACTTGTACATTTTTTATGATTTAGGTTCAGGTATTATATGTCAGAGAACTTCTCTTTTTTCTTATTGCAAGAGATTAATATCAGCTGATGTTATTATTAAATAATATTTTTTATTCATTTAGCGAGCAAAGGATAAAAGAACGTCTATCATTCAAGAGGATTCTTATCGGAATATGTCCAACGAAATGCCAGAAAAGTTTGATAATAAACATGATACTTCAGCGAAAAATCTTAAATCGTATTTTTTAAAAAAATGCAAAGCCGAGCAAGAGAATAAAGATAAATTGCACGAATTGAAGGTAAGAATCGTTCAAAAAAAATTCCATTTTACTTGTCAAATCGAATTTTTTCAATTGTTGAGATTGTTTATCGTAGGATCAGGAAGATAACTTAGTGAAATGTTTATTGAAGTTTAAGGCGGAATTAGTTGAAGATTTGGAATTATGGGATAAAGTACAACAGTTTTTAAGTAAGTTAATGAACGTAATAATTATTTAATTTATTTAAAAAAAAAAGTCACAAGAAAATCAAAATATCGTTTACAATTTGTATAATTACTTTTGTGATCAATAATTAACTCTTAAAATATATATATATATTATAATAATTTTCATATATATATATATATATATATATATATATATATATATATATATATATATATATATAAATGATAATTCAATTCTTTAGATAATTACAAAGACATCCTCCTTCCTAGATTAAAATTAAAAATTGAATTCTTCATTTTAGTGAAAGTAAAGGCTGATTTAAATTATTCGAAGAACATACAAGATATTGAAAAGAGAAATTACGATGGACCATTAACGATCTCCGCTACGGTAACCGAGACATCACAGGATGATTCTCAAAAGGAACGTAAGAAGGGAAAGAAGAAGAAGAAGAAGAAGAAGATGAAGAAGAAAAAAAAGTTGCAAGATCGCCGCTCAACAAAGACAACGACTCCGGAGATAGGTACACTTCCGTCTACAATGACGTCGACGACAACGACGACGACGATATCTCCGTCAACAACGACGTCTATTCAATGGCAATTGTTAGCCGAGAAACTTTTTGGACCTCCTTGGCAAGAGAAAGTTCAGCCTGAATCGGATGACATCGCTAAAATTCGTTATTCGGTCGATTCGAAACCAAGAGCGATTACTTCGTCGTCGATTCGACGATTTATCGATCAGCAGGATGTAACAAATAATCGAAAGGAATTAAATGCGGAAAGGCAACCCTTGTTATTGCAAAAAGCATACAAATTGTCAAGTAAATCGAATCCCTTTCCGTTCGAGAAAATAAACACACAACGTAACAGATTCGATTCGCAAATCGATCGTTTAGGAGAATATGAAGGATCGGAACAAGTCCTTCAACGTCTTCGATTCGGTCAAATAATCCCACCACCTCGAGATTTCTCTCGAGAAAAGGATCAAGAGGATTATCAGGATGATGATGGACAAAGGGAGGAAGATATAGTTCACAATCGAGAATACAGGCCGTCTAATCAGAATTATGCAATGAGCAGAAGTTGGCCGGATATACCTCTGAAGTATAATAATCGGCCTTGGAAAGGAGACGGATGGGATGAAAGAGATGAACGTACTATGCCATCGGGTTTACCGAATGAATGGTCTTGGAAACAACCGCAATATAATAATAATTTCTGGCCGACTCGTAGTAGAACTTGGCCATCGATTAGAAACTATTGGACGCCGTTAGATAACGATTATGAAGAAGAATCGGATTTCGTATCGAGAAATCGGCTTGATCGAAATCGGCAATGGAGAGAATCACAAGAACGAAGACAAAGACAAAGGCAGGAACAGGAAGAGAATGAAGACGAAGGACGTTTCTCATACCCGTGGGAATTAGAAGGGCCTAACGTTTGGCCAGGCTCACAATCTTTACAAGTGAAACCGCCATGGTCGCAAACGGAAAGTAATCAAATTTCTAAAACTCATGATAATATCGAACGAAAGACAGTGGAAACTCCATTGTATGCCAAATCAGATACCAAATTCAGACCTTACGAATCATCGAAATCAACGACCAAAATGGCGAAACAATATGGTAAAAGTAAAGTTTCCTTACCGAAGATTAGTATGGCAACTTGGAACAGTTTGACCTCGGATCCAGCGACTTGGCCGTACAGATCCTCGGATACGAAGCCATGGCCGAAAGATGAGAATGGTAAATCGTACAATCCTAATGCAGATTTGGTTAAAAAATTAGGCCTAGACAAAAAAGAGGGTACGATTTGGCCGAAAGAGGAAACTGTGAAGACTTATAAGATATCGAACGATCAATGGAATCCCTTACAAACAAATTCAAAGAATTCGTCAAATCAGGAAAAAGAATCCATTGCAAAGTACAAGCTTCCAAAGGATAGATTTGATTTTGGTATTTACAATGCCAAATCAAAAAATATGAAAGATTGGAGGAAATCTCGATCCGAAGAAATTCGTCGATTCGGACCGTTAAATGATGACATTAATAACTGGTATCGTGACAACGAACCAAAAACAATATGGTCCACGAAAGAAGCTTTAAATTCTAATTTACCAAAGATACAATCAGTTGGTGCCTGGGTCATGCCTCCTGATAAATCTACGTGGATGCCCTATCGATTTGAACCTCAAAATGATCCTTTCAACGAGAATCCTACTGGACCTACGATCCGTCGTTGGTTTGAATCGAACGGAAGTAGCAGCTCGATTCCAACTTACGCAAAACATATCAACGAAGTTGAATTATGGTCTCCAAGATCCAAAAATGTCAATCTTTGGAATAAAGAATACGATTTAACGCAAGACGAATCTAATATTTCCGATCGTGGATCGTTAAAATCGAATAAAGTTATTGATTGGCCATCCAAGTTTGAAAACGATTATTCGAACAAAGAGAATTATGCTTTGTGGAATCGGAAACGTAGCTTTGACAAAGGCCAACCTGAAAACGTTGATTTAGGAAAAGGTAATCACGATGTTTCCTCTGGATCTTTGAAAGTAAATGAGACGAATATCGGAATAGATAATTCTAAGGAGACTTTATCGTTACATAAATCAAACAACTGGAACAACACTTATGAAAGAACTAACTCATGGCCTTCGAAATGGAAACAATTTAGTTATCATAGAGTTACTACTCTGCCAATCTCGAAACCAGGGACGATATCGAATTTCTCGGCAAAATCGAGAAACGCTTTTGTTGCTGTTTCCGCGGTTGCATCGCCTAAATACACGATATCGAAAAACGATATCGTAGAATCTCAAAATAATCGAAATGATCTTTTAGAAAAACAATTGGAGGATCTTAGACAACAGAATTTATGGAGTTTAAAAGCGAACGCTATCGAGGTAAAATTAATTTTATAAGATAAAAATAAATCTTATTAATAATTTAGCTCTTCTTCTTATCTTTTATTTTTCTTTTTATATCTTTACAAGGAATCTATACGATCACTGAGTCCGATAGAAAGAAGATTGACGATTGGATCGACGATTGAACCAACATTAACAAATATCACGAATTTCACGTCCATGGTACACCGTCCGGAAGAAGAGCTTCCGAAATCTGGAAATAAAGAATACCAGATGCATAATAAATAATCAAATAATGTGGAGACCCCGCGAGAATTTTATTTGTTTTTGTAAGAACTTGATCTATATATATATAGACGAGAAGTTTAATTAAATTCTTAAATAGTTTCCAAGGATGATATTTTGAAACAAATTTAATTTTTTAGATTTCGTTGCTTTGCGTTAAAATGGACGAGGTTAATTTATCTTTCTTCTTAACATACTTTTTAATTATCAATTTATATATTTTAATCTTTTCACTTATTTTAAAATATGTAGCTTTGTCATATATATATATATATATATATATATATATATATATATATATATGTATATATATTTGATTTTATTACATATATCAATTTTTTGTAAATGAGCTTCTTTAGATACAGATTACGATACCGACAGCTCGTGGCTTATCATAAAATTATGAGAAAAAACGACAGGGTCTCGGCACAAATTAATTGAACGAAAACGTTAACCGTAAGAAATGATTAGAATAAATCCTATCATTCCCATTCCATTCGATTCGATATAGACTCAACTTAACTCTTCAACATTCCTTTTTACTCGACTCGATTAATCTTACCTAGCTTTTACATCGTAAATTTCATGTATTAACGGTCCTATATTCGTAAAAAACTTTTCGGAATAATAATTTTCATCTAACAATTTCTACTATATGAAATCAGAAATATCGAATGATGTTATGACTTTATAAACTATAAAAGTTTTTAAGCATGAAATACTATGAAAGATATCAAAATGATATTAACGTATATTAAAGGTCATCGAGAAGTGATGTGTATATACGTATAGGTACATATAATATAAACAGAAGATAAATATCAAATAGAAAAAAAGGAAAGAAATATAAAAAAAGGAAAAATATTACGATTCAATGTTTGATCAAAAATAGTTGTACGCACAACAGTATAGGTATCTACATATACATATACATATGCATATATATATATGTATATATATTTAATTGTTAGAAAAGTTGAAGTCTTGTTGTGCTGATTTATGTTAATATCTAATCCAAAAGACTCTGGAATGATTTCCGTTCAGATACGCGGATTCTGTGTATATATATATATATATATATATATATATATATATATATATATATATATACAGGCATGTATATGCATCTATATACATACAACGTATATGTCTAAGTATATATGGAGGATATATACGTTAATAATTAACATTCTCATGGGCTTTCCGAGCATTGGCTCGACGTGATCGAATATGCACGATCTTAAATATTTGTCAACAAACAGTAGATCGTAGTTTGATCGATATTTTTAATCCTCGAATGATCTATATAATACTTAGCACAAAAAAAAAAAAACAAAAAAGCGTAATATATTAAGAAATATTTCTAACGTGAAAGTGAAAGAATCGTAATATGTCGGACACGTTTCAAATATCCACACGAGTTTCGAATGCTCGATGAAAAAAGAAAAAAAAATATATATATATATAAAATATATATATATCTTTCTCCCCCCCCTCTCTCTCTCTCTCTCACTTCCCTCCTCCCCCTACCTCCTGTATGTACGTATGTTCGTAGGATTTTCTGTTATCAAATCTGTATTTTAATTCGTTTAAGGAGACAAAAGCGAGAATAAATGTCATACGTTGTATATTCTTCATGGCACTTTGTTTTTCGAAATTTTTATTTCCCCGTTTCTTAAAATATCCCAATTCTAATAGAATGTATAATGGACATTTCCTAAACATTTATATAGAATGAAAAAAAAAGAAATAATAATAAAAAAGACATGATCTTTCAAGAAAGATTATAAAAATAAAATGATATTACAACCGTTTCTATACGAAGATGCATCATTCGCATCTTCACATTGTTAGGATAAATTTAACCTAATCAAACACAATTGAATTTCGAGAGAATTTTTTTTATGACAGTAATCACGAAAAGTCGTCTCTGCTCAGCAATCGTCACATGACAATCTTGATAAGCACGAATCTTATGCATATTAATTTTTCTCTTAGAGAAATCTCGAGAAGAAATTAAAGGAAACGTTATGGTAAGATCTAATTGATAAAATTTAGAACTTATCGTTAATAGATAATGAAAAAAAATTCTATCATAGTCGACATCACCGAACGTATAAATAAAATAATTCACGATCAAAATTTTTCGATATCTTTAAATTTACTTGATAATTATGATATTTTTACGTATTAATATCAAATAAATTCATAGAAACTATTAAATTACTGATAAATGAGAATATAATGTAATATTAAAAAGATTTCGATGAAGAAATAATTCATAAATTATTTGTCAAAAAGTAATGATAAAAATTCTCGAACGATACGTAAATTGGATCATACTTTAAAAAAAAACATAAAAAAATTAATAATTCAAAATCATCGATGACCGTTCTTTATCCAATATTATTAAATAGCCAAATCTATTTTATCTCGAAGATAATCTTATCTCGATGAGAGACTTCATATAAATACTAATTCGTGAAACGTATAAAATTTAATCGATCTTGATTCATTGCTGAATGGAGATTATCATCCGAGTGTAATCGCAATGTTTGTTAGAAAACTTTTGATCGTCTTGGGTTTAATAACCATAAACATCGAAGAAATTTATGGACATGGTATGTTAATGGAACCCGTTAATAGAAGTAGTGCTTGGAGGAAAGGATTTCGTGTTCCACCAAATTACGACGATGACGGTAATTTCTGTGGTGGTTTAAGCGTGAGTTCTTTCAACGTTTTTTCTTTCGAAATTTATTTCGTCATGATGTTGAAGTTTTCTAATCGATTATAATCTCAATCGAAAAAATTTTACAGGAACAAATACAAAACGGTGGTAAATGCGGACTTTGCGGTGATAATTACATTCTACCACGGCCTAGACCAAACGAGAACACTGGACGTTATGGCAAGGGTATCATCGTCAAAAGGTAATTAAAATAATTCGATAATTTATTTTAATATTATAACGTATGACATTAATATTACATCGAATGACAGATATCAAAAGGGTCAAAAGATTAATGTCGTAGCCCGTTTAACTGCGAACCATTCGGGCTACTTCAAATTACAAATATGCCCTCTCTCGAATCCAAAAGAACTCGAAACCGAAGAGTGCTTTAATCGTTACCCCTTGAAATTGGAGAATGGATCAGATAGATACGTGTTAAAGAGTCACGCTGCCAAGGATTACACCATGAGTTTATTATTGCCAGATAATCTTACCTGCGAACATTGTGTTTTGAGATGGGAATATTATGCTGCAAACAATTGGGGTGTTTGCAAAGACGGTTCTGAAGGGATGGGATGCGGACCCCAAGAAAATTTCAAAACTTGCTCCGACATCAGTATCTCATAAAATGTATTCTAACTGTCGATGATGTTCAGTAACAAGAAATTTTAGTGATCGAAAATATGTTCTATTTATTTTACTTCCTTTACATCTACTGTTTCATTTAATATGGTTATAATATAGTTATCGATTCTTTTTCTTACATATATTCTAAAAATGTATCAGAAAAATTCCTGATAACAGGTAATTATAGTTATTGAGCAATATTTTCTAAAAAAAAAAAAACAACATATTGTAGGTACGAAATAACACTTCTCTTTCTTATTTAATATTAAAACAATTACGTTAAATTAAATAAAAAAAGAAAAGAAAGGAAAGTTTTTATGTAGTAAGCAATCGTTATTGTATGATTTATTGCATTTATTAAACAACACAATCTTCTTTCGACGTCAGAAAAATAATCCTTGCATTTATAATCGAAAAAAAAGAAAAGAAAAATGTTCTTTTTTTTTATAAAAAATAAAAAAAGATATAAAAGATGTAAAATTTCTGCAGATGGACGCATGGACATATGAAGGTTACTTATATGTTCTTAAATAGGGTCATATGTTTTTGATTACATTGATGAATGCAGCTCGACATTCTCTATAAAAAAAATATTAGCCCATACATGTCAAATAATTATTAATTTAAGAGATATTTATAAACGTTTACTTAGCACTTATCTTGCGCTTAGTCTGAGTTTACTCTGCGCTTACTCTACAATTACTTTTGCATAATTGTTTCAAGTCTCCATGGCTTTTCTAATTCTAGGGATATTCCATGTAAATGAAAAACGTAGCTATTAATAATGTGGACAAAATTTTCTTCTATAAAAATGAATTTATTTATCAATTATTTATTAATTTATGTAATTTTATAAATCGGCCGCAATTTGAAATTTTGATTCGGGAAAATATGATGAATAAAGTTCTTAAGAATTTCTTTTATAATAATAATTTATAACAAATGATTAATTAATTATTAATAATGCTTTGAAATAATAGAGATTTAAAGCGATGTTTAATTCAAGACTTTACGACTTTTAATTCCGGAGATATTTCCATGTAAATGGAAGATATTTACTAGCCTATATAATTTTATTTAAATTGGCACGACGACACACTGCCCTATATAAATTTCAAGAATTATGCGGATCAGCTGGACTATACTATATTATTACTACGAACAGATGTACTGTACGAATTATGAATTAAAATTTTTTGAAGGCGATGTCTTTTGAACGAAAAATTGTAGAAACTTGAAACAAACACCGTTTTCAATTATAATTTATTCTTTATTTATTTAAATATTGCAATAACATCAGTATAATAAAATTGATTTTGTTAATAATTTTTATAATTGAATTATATTCCTTTTTTTCATTACAAGGAAATAACTCTAATGAAATCATTAAAATTTTTATTATAATTATGCTAATTTTATTTTATTTATTTAAAATAAGTAACAAATAAAAATCGTGAACCAGCTTTTTTAATATAATATCGTAATTAAAATGAATCAAATCTAATTGTAAGTTTAATATACTAACTAATAATAAAACAAATATCATAATTAAAAATACGCTTATATTTTTATGTTCAGATAATTTTGCGATAAATACTGATTAGATTTATATTTTTTTACTTAATTGCATCGATTGATTATTAACAAATCTACAGGGGATTATTTTATTTTCTATAAGGGATTATTTTATATGACGTGCAATAAACGTTTATTAGATTTCTATTATTTTACTTGATTGTATTATCAACATTTCTAGAATATTTATCATCAAATGATTTTTAAAAATCTTTTCTCTTCGAAGTTCTGGTTTCAAAATTTATTTGATGAAAACATTATATGCCACAGATGATCATATATAAGTGATCAGTAACAAAAGTATCATTTTTTATGACATTTTTTCTGGAATTCCATTTGAAATGTGTCAACATAGTTTTAGTAAAATCATTACGGAGTACGTTAAATATATTTCAGTATCGCAGATAATGTTATCTCTTTCTCTGATTAGGATTAATCAAATTTTTTTTTCTTTATTAGGATTAATTTTTTTTTAATGTATATATTTTTTATATAGTTTTTCTTTTAGAATTTATTTATTATCTTATGTTAAATAAAGATTTATTTATTTACTCATCCATGTTTATTTTTATCGAGTATCAATTACGCGTATAAGTGATATTTGTCTTATCGGCTGGTAATAAGTATATAAAGGTGTCAGTAAGATGTATTTAACTTTAGTTCTTTGTTAAAATAGTTCGTACCTCCGTAGTATTCGAATTAAAAAAAAAAAGAAAAAGTGAAAAAAAGCAAAATGTATAATTTGCAAATTATTCTTTCGTTCTGTATGGTTTCCATGAATTTGATACAAATTCGTGGCCACGGTATGATGATGGATCCGATTAATAGAAGTAGCGCTTGGAAAAAACATTTTCCTGTTCCTCCTAATTTCAACGACAATGAACTTTTTTGCGGTGGCTTTGCGGTAAGACCGTTGTTTTATTATACTTAATAATTTCAACTTACTTCAATGAAAAAAATAATATGAGTAATTTTGAAATAAAGATGATCTTTGAGTGAAAAAATTGAGCTTTCTCGACTACTTAATAATAAAAAAAAAAAAAAAAGAACTATATAAGATAATTCGGAAACCTAAACTTTAATATAATGCAAATTTAATCGATATTTAAAGTAGAAAAATATATTTCTAAAAATATATTTAAAAAAAAAGTTACAATCTAGTAATTTATTTTTTAAAGAGTTTTCTTTAAAATTGTCGAAAATATATATATATATGTACGTATTAAATCATTATATATAAATTTAGATTTATAAAACGGTTAGATTCAATATCTCTAATAGTTTCAAAGATAATCATTTTTTACATTTTTCTTTTCGTCGAAAACTATGTCTAGTTATCAGCTCGTCTAAAAAAAAAAAAAAAAAGAAAAACGAGAAAAATTTATATATCTAAGACTGACTTACATGAGTGCACAAATATTGCCTATCATCAGGAACTTTACACGTGTTAACAGTTCAAGCATAGCCTTGGAAAACTTCCGAGATAGAACGCCTGCAGATATGTAATAATGTGAACACAAATGTGTTGAAGGGTTGTCTTGTAAGGCGTAACATCTTTCCATTTCAATTATAAATTCGTAATAAAATGATAATTATAAATTAAGATATAAATACAATCTATAATTTCTTTTATCTCTTAATAAAGTCCTCTAAGATATTGTACGATTTTACCTATTTTATTACGTTTGATCTATTTTATACAGACTCAATATGAAAAAAATGATGGTAATTGCGGCGAATGTGGTGACGATTGGTCTTTGCCACGACCTAGACCCAACGAAAATGGCGGTATTTATGGAACTGGCTTCATTGTTAAAAAGTAAACACACAAAAACATCATTTTATATCCCAGATTATTATTATTATTATTATTATTATTATTATTATTATTATTATTATTATTATTATTATTATTATTATTATTATTATTACTATTATTATTATTATTATTATTGTTATTATTATTATTATTATTGTTATTATTATTATTGTTATTATTATTATTATTATTATTGTTATTGTTATTATTATTATTATTATTGTTGTTGTTATTGTTATTATTATTATTATTATTATTATTATTATTATTATTATTATTATTATTATTATTATTATTACTATTATTATTATTATGATCATCATCATTATCATCATCTTTAGAAAAATATAATAAAGAATTATATTCTCATTGCAGATATACAGAGGGCCTTCACATCCAAATTCAAATCAATATAACCGCCTCTCATTTGGGACATTTCGAATTCTCTATTTGTCCTCTAAGTAACCCGAAGGAGCTCGAAATGGACGAATGTTTTGCTAAATACCCGGTACAATTGGCCGATGGTTCGTATAAATATAACATCAAAACATTCGAACCTGAGGTCTATTCAATCGAAGCAATTCTTCCTCAAGGACTTATCTGTGAGCATTGCGTCCTTAGATGGCATTACAGAACTGCAAATAGTTGGGGTATTTGTGATGATGGTTCAGGAAATATCGGCTGTGGCGATCAAGAAATCTTTAGAAGTTGTTCTGACATCGCTATTACTAAGTAAAATCTATTTCCTTCCTGCCGAATTGTCCTAGATTCTTTCAAACATCACAAATGAGAGAAAAATTATATCTGACGAATTATCTATGAAGATCATTAGCATAAATTATCGTTAACGATCGTGAAAATTATTTGAAGCATCAGATAAAATCTCTACAGAGAAATTTAATTGATTCGACGTTTTTTTTAGACGAGGAAAATAAATAAATTTATGTTAATTTTATTATAACAATTGGAATGTTGAGAGACAAATGTGACGTTAAAAGACTCGTAGTTCTTATTCAAGAACTAATTTAAATTCAGTGATCGTAGGCGTAAGGCCTCGGACGTGTACGTAGCTTCGACATTCGTCATAGGAAAACCGATGCTAAAACTTGATGATTCAACTAAGACATAAAATTTCGTAAAGTCTTGAGTAAGATTAACTTCAAAAGTGAAGTGCGAACATTCACTCATTTTGTTGAACCATAAAATCATATTCTTAGATATCGGATTGATCTTTCAGAAACACCATGATATAAGATTAAGTAATCAATGTACAACCGACAAGATTATTACACTCACGCGTTTATACTGCTTGCTAACCTAACAGTGAAGTCAGAAAACCCACTTGCTTTTCCTCGCAAATGAACTCTCCTTCCGAACTTAGAGACCGTCTCAAACGATCTCGATTGATCTACCAACGCATGTTTCCAACGCATCATATCAACTAAGATCCTCTTAGGTAAACAAAAAAAAAAATAAGATACATAAAAATTGTATTCTTATTGTTCATCTTCCTTCGAAATCTTCCGAAAGTTTTCGAGCTCAAATTATTTCCTGAGTCATATTCGTGTGAAGACAATTTCGTCAGAGTTGCCAACCAGCTGGTCACTTTTAGAACATGTCGTCATTGATTTCGATCGTTTCCCATCCGAAAATCCGCTTACTTAAAAACCTCTTTGCCTATCTTCCTGCGACACGATGCGTGAGAAAAAAGGATTGAAAAGATGGATCATAGACGAAGAAAGATATATTGTACGCAAATTTGATTTTTTCGAATTGAAAAATAATACCGATCGATAATATAATTTATGAAATAAAAAATATCGTCGATAGACATTATTACTCGTATACGATATATGATAGTTACTTTCGATTTCACCACTTTCCACCAATAGATTTTAAATAATGTTCTATATATCCAGATATCGCGAGTGGTGAGCTAAATATTAATAAGAGAAATGTTCCTAGAAAACATTGACTTCTCAGTGAATGATAATATGAAAGAAAAGGTATATAGAATGCATTTCCATTTTAATATATCTGTTGATATATAGGAAACATTCAATATCACGAAATTACAGTAACTAACGATGTTGAAATATAGAGGTAGAGAAAAAATAATAATAATAAATATAAATTAAAATAGAAAAACTTGTTCTTTAATCTAATCCGATCCTTGCTGATTAACTTAATTGCTTGAATGTACCCATGAGAGAAAAGGTAAGATAACGAAACGTTACAGTATATTCCAAGGAAAGATCGAAAGAGAATGAAGTTTTCTTTTACGATGGTTACTCTGTAGAATCGGCTTGTCTAGCAAGGTGAGCGTAGAGAATTCCCTGAGGCCTGGCATACAAGAAAAGAGGAACGAAAAGTTTTGATATTAGTAGTGGTGGTGATAGTGATGCCGGTGGTGGTTATTAGTAGTGGTGGCGATGGTAATAGTGATGGTGATGGTGATGGTAGTAGTGGTGGTGTTGGTGGTGGTGGTAGTGGTCTTGATGGTGGTGGTGGTAATGGTCGTGATGGTGGTGGGACGACAAGCATGAAGGCAGCACGAGAAGAGAGGAGGTAGATACCGCTTACTACTGCACTTCACCTCCGTCCTCGACACGGATCGAGTGCGAGCTGGTCAGCAAAGGATAGTAAATAAAATAAAAAACGAATAAAAGCGAATTTCTCCCTCGAAACGTAAAGCCAACGAATAGGATAGTAAACGTCCTTCAAACATTCGATCGGATCGGAAGTGAAAACAATTTTTTATTAACATTTTGTGATTAGTTGTCACAAACGAAGTAAAAGAAAAAAAGAGACAGAGAGAGAGAGAGAGAGAGAGAGAGAGAGAGAGAGAGAGAGAGAGAGAGAGGGAAAGAGAGAAATCACGAATAAACGGACGATTAAGTGAACAAATTTGATAAAATTGAATGCTAGTGATTTTGTTAGTGATCACATTTGTGTCGGGCTAGCACCAGTGTTTTCGTGCCGTACAGAAGAATGCGGTAGGATGCGCATCCAGAAAAGATGTTTTCTATGTACGCTGGCGGGACTTTGCCTTTTAGGCCTGCTAGCCTTTCCCTCCTCTGCGCTGGACATCGAAACTATCGCAACAACAACGACGATGACGACAACAATGACGACGACGATGATGACGACGATGTCAACGACAACAGCAACGAACGGTAGGTATTAGACAATAGATTTCTCGTCCAGTTCGACAGCTCCGAGTTTCACTCGGTTCTTTAAAAAATTCTTTACTTTCCCTTAGTCTAACGCCATTGTATAGACTTTTCCAAAAGAGGAAAAGGTAGATAACTTGTCGCTGGACCGTTCAACAAAGATACACGTGCTCTGGCACGTATTTACTATCGTCTGATAA
Source organism: Vespa velutina (assembly GCF_912470025.1). Taxonomy (NCBI): domain Eukaryota; kingdom Metazoa; phylum Arthropoda; class Insecta; order Hymenoptera; family Vespidae; genus Vespa; species Vespa velutina. The sequence goes on along the minus strand of NC_062188.1, from coordinate 12,513,228 downwards.
TATACCTTTGTATAACTATGTGAAAGTAGGATTCAATAACGTTGGAAGTTCGTTCGGTTGAATTTCACGATTGATATTTTAATAAGAAAACAAAGTCTCTCTCTCTCTCTCTCTTTTTCTTTCTTTCTCTGTCTCTTCCTCTCTCTTCCTTTCTCTTGGTTTCCACGTGCAAGATAAGAAAGTAAAGGAAAGAGTGTTTTTTTTTATTACAAGGACGGAAAGATGAAGAGCATTCGTCTTCGTTCGGATTTGAATCGGATTAACGGTAGTACGAAGAGTCCAGTTGGTGAACCGACCGACACGCATTCACTCGTACGACGACCTTCGAAAGAAACAAGACGCACCTAACTGTGACTCGTAAGGAGGAGTAGTCGGCCGTTGATCTTCCTTTTAAATTTCACGCTCCAAAATATAACATCGACTGGCTGACGCGAATTCGCGCGAAGCGACACAACTTTCTTTTTAAATTACAGCTGCGTATAAGCTTTGTAATGCATCAACGAATCACATACTTTCTTTTACGATTTCTTATGAGGTATCCATCTCTCTCTCTCTCTCTCTCTCTCTCTCTCTCTCTCTCTCTCTCTCTCTCTCTCTCCTCATTCCAAAGCAAATGGAAAATAACTATAAACATTTTAACGCAGCAATTACATTCATAAATCATTTGTGATGATATTTCCTCTTCATTTTTTTGTTATCTTTGTTATTTTATTTCTTTTCTCTTTTTCTATTTTTGAAACGCGTTTAATTCACAACTGTTTACTTCTTTTTCTCTTTTTTCTTTTTTTTTTCAACGATCGCACATAGTAACGAGGTCGATCATTAACGATGAAAACAATGAAAAGAATTCATTGAGATTATATGGGTTAGCGATCCACTCTCTCGAAAAGTATGTGTTGAAAAAAATAATAGCGAAACAATCGCTATGCACTTTTTTTTTTATAAAGAACCGTTATAATTTTATCAGCGGAACAAAATAATGCAAGAAGTATATCTAAGTGCTCTTAACCATTATTGTTAAGTATTTTTATTTATCGAGTCATAAGACATTTCAATAATGAAATTTGAACGATAATAAAGAAACGTGATGTTTAAAATGAAAAGTCTATGATTGTACATGCATTTATTTTTTTCTTCTTAGTATCAAAGAAAACATGAGAAACAAAATAATTACACGAAGTGTTGTAACGTAAGGACGTATATATATACATACATATGTGTATGCATAGAACGATTGAAAAATACAAAATAATGATAATTATGTAAGATCAAATGGATTAGTAAAAATGAATTTATTTCTTCAAAAATTATAAAATGAAAAGTAATTATAAAATCAAAAGAAAAGGACGATATAACGCAATAAAAATATTTTATCTATATATTGTAATTAATAAAGATTATATCATTAAATAATATTATAAATAATATTATATCATTAAATAATTATATCATAAAAATATTATAATCATTATTTTTCATTTATTTAATTATACAATAATAAACAAATAGCTATAGCTTTTAGTTAAAAATTCTTTAATAATTATTATTTCTATAATAATTATAAAAGAAAAAAATCTAAAACCTGTTGTTTTTGCAAGTTTGATTGTTCTAATAAAACAATCTAATGTATTCTAGTAAAACACCCGATATATCGGTAAAGTTACATGAGTGAACGTACGTATTACTTGTATGTCTCGTATAGAAGAGGAAGACTGGGATAAGAGAGAAAAGAAGAGGGCAGAGAACTCTTCGAGGTCTCGCTCCTTGTCCGAGTCTTTTACTTTTTAGAAATTCAAACTCTGTTTTCCATTCTAATCGAAGAATGAGAAATAGAAACAAAGAAAAAGAGATAGATAGATAGATAAAGAGAGAGAGAGAGAAAGAGAGAGAGAGAGAGAGAGAGAGAGAAAATGAGATAGATAAAGAAAAAGAGAGAGAGAGAATGAAATAGAAAGAGAGTTCCAAAGATTACCAAAGAATCCGGAGACTTCAATGCTCATAGAAAGGATTCCGGAAAAGTATTATCAAGCGATATCGGATCGATCGTAAACGTTTACTAACGTTGTTATGAGGTTGCTCTAACGAAAGTAAGATAGGACAAAGTGAAAGCATATCTTGAAGAAAAGTTAAGTTTTTATAAATATCGAAAGAAAATCAATGCAATGTTTGACGTAATGGTCCTGTTAAAAGCCCTGATTAAGTTATAATCGAGTATACTTTTTCTTCTTTTTTTCTTCGTTTTGTCTCAGGACGCTTTCAAAGATAAAGAAGGCGGGAATGGATTGGGGAAAGGAACGAACGAACGAACGAGAGAGTGAACGCGGGCGCGGCACAGCGAACGTGCGAGAATCGAGTGTAATGAAGAAAAAGCGGAGACACGAGGACCCGCCATGTCTTTTGCCTCTGAACGAGATATATCCACATTTCTCTCTCGATCATAGTTTGCATTAAAAATGCCACCGTTCCATTCTCCTCTCTTCGTCTTTGTTGAAAGCACAGACTATTAATCTAAGATTATCTTTATATATATATATATATTTCTCTCTCACTCTTGTGAGTGATTAGTCCATAAATGAAGCAAAATTTTTCTTTTTATCGAGTTTAAACTAGGGCTTTCCTGTTCCTGTAACAAGTATTTTCGATCTGCATATAGTAGTTATATATCTGCATATAGTAGTTGCATATAGTATCCAACTTGTACACGATTAAAGGAAACAAGTAATAACATAGTAATACAAGGTATAATATCGTTTGGAAAAGTTAGATGTTTAGTTATGTTATACTTATCACGATGTTTTGAATTTCGCAGAAAATTGAATATCGAATGATCAGAAATATATGATGATGTAATAAGAAAGATTATCAGAATCCATCGTTATTATCGAATTTCTAATGAAATTCATATTGTTCGTGGTAAAGACGTGTAACGTCTTGATTAAGACAAGATCGTTTGATTCGATTCGATTTGATTCAAAGAATATCGGTAATTTGATCGGTAAAACTCAAAAGTATGGAATAAAATTGTTATCCTACACCAAATGGCAAGTAGGATAGAATACCGTATAGCCAAAGGCATGTTCGCTCGGTGACCGACTATTTTCTCTCTCCCTCCTTCTCCGACATCTTGCTCTATCCTCCCACCATAATATCCCGCGTTCCATCCAGTTTACCTTCTCAAGCTACCTTCTCGATATATATTTTTCTCTTTTCTTCTTCCTCTTCCCATTTCTCCTTCCTCTCGACTCAATAAGTTTCTTGAATCATTGCATTGTTTTTCTTTTTTCTTTCTTTTTTTCTTCTTTTCTCCTTGTTTTACAAATACCTACGAAAGTTGCATGATACACGATTTCAGAATTGTAAAATTTTCTTCGATCGATCATAACATCAAGGACGGTCATTAATATACGAATTGATCTAGATCATTTAAAGAAAAATTTTCAACAATATCAAAATTTGTAAATGTCGATATTAATCATTCGACAGCGACTTAGTATCTAAGATCTTCGTGTGGTTATAATTATTGAACGTTATAAATCTACATTGCGAATAAGCTGTGGTAACTTGTCTCTAGATTGGAAAATAATACGACTCGATATGTGAATAACGTTACACTGGCTGGCCTTCGATGCAAATATACTATTTCTCTACGATTAAAAGTCTTGAGAGATTAAAGATCTAGAGAGAGTTACTAAGCTCTTGATCAACTCTGTTTTTTAAACATATTTTATCAGATACATATAGGTAAAACTGTCAAAACAACTTATATATATATATAAATTGTACTTATATATATATATATAAGTTATACTTATATATATATATATTAAAAAATCCTCTTGGTATCTTTTATTCTGTTTAATCTGTTTATCTTCTATTATATCGTTTATACTGTTTAAAGTGGAAATTTTTTCATTAAATTTACATATTTCGTTATAATGGCATACCGTGATTCTCGTAAGTCGCACGTGTCGAATATTCCATGTCAAGTGAATTCAGCGAATATAGAGTTCGTGTGAACTGGTTAAACCGTTACGATTCTTCGTTCTTACCGTAATGGAAATTGCATTTCCTTCATATTTGATAAACATCAGAATTTCATAGTATGAAATATTTCGATTAAATTTCAAATTAAATCATAGATATGCGAAAAAGGTTGAATGAAAATGATGATACGATCGAAATCATTTGATTTTAATAATTCGACGAAATATACATCCGTTTCGTGACTGTGATCCATTCGACTGCATCTTCATGAGGTCGTCCGTTACGTCAGCAAACTTTCTACCTGCACAGAGTCGTATCACCGGCAGATCTCTGACAATAAAGGCTTCTTTCAAACAAACCAGACAACGTCGTGATACTTTCAGTCGGTCCCAAAAAAAAAGAAATGAATATCAGAATGTATGTAGGTTTATCAAGGACGTTTACTTCCTTGTCTTATCTTCTTCTATCTGTCTCAAAGCGTTACCTACTTAATATCCTGGAAACATTCATCAAGTGGCGATAGTCTGTCGAGAATTATCACGTATTTTCGAGGTTACGCGACATGAATGATCTAAAAAGAAAAAAAAATCTATCCAAAAGTAAAAAAACCTTCTTATAAACTAATCGTTGAAAGTTGTTCTACTGAAACGGTCTCATTAGATACTAGTAGAATTAGCACTTTAAATCCTCTCTTCATTATCGAACTTAACAAGTTTCTGGCCCGGACATACCATCTCGCTTGCTCACAGTTTCTGTTACCGTTATATCGAACTTTTTGATGATGTTGTTTCACCGTTTTATTATTGATAACAATTAAATAATATAAACGTAAATTGTTCAAAAGAAGGTCAAAAGAAATTAGCTTATCACGTCAATATTTTAATAGAAAGTAATTGATCTAATTACATGTATATAATACTTTATATTATAAAACGATAAGCATCTAAATTAAGTCGATAATTTTTATTAAAATCATTATGAAATAATTCATCATTGTTACTTTCTTTTTTTTCCACGTAGCTGCCGAGAACGAAAATATATCGAGAGTCGAACCATTGGAAACTAGGACAAAAAACGAGACATTTAATTCGAAAACCGAATTATTGGCTAAAGAAGCGGACTCGAAAGTATCAATAGAGGCCAAAAAGAAATCCGTAGTCGACTTTAAATCGAAAGTGGAACAAAAATATCAGAAATTGTATAAGGAGGATGAAGCAAAGTCTTCGACCGCTTTGGTATCTTCAAGTAATACCACAGAATCAAGGTCCTCAAATAGAAAAGAAAGTACTGCTATACCTCTTCTATTTCGCGGAGAGGTAATAGCTGGTTCTACAATGAGGATACTTGATGTAACGGATACATCAACGTCGACAGAGGGGACGACAGAGGAAACAACGACAGAGGGAACGAAGATTACGGAAGAACCGCGAATCAACGAAGCGACATCCTCTTCCAGAGGAAGAGCACTTAATGTTTCTAGGCCCGAACCAACTAATTCTTTGCATGCCAATCTGACGGACTTGAGTGACGTCAGCATGGACGAAGACGACAAAGAAGTCGAAGGTGTAAATTTCTTTTCGTTCGACGAAAGCATTTCTCTTATCTCTTTCGAATCGATCGGAACATCCGTTTTGGATTAATTTCCTAATTACCGCCTATCGACGAACTTTCTAGGAGGAGAATACGTGGTACCTCACAACGAGACAGTATTGAACGTTTCATCGAGCTTGCTGCCTAGTTTGATTCAGTGTACCGACAATGGACGAACCTATTCCGTTGGAGAGAAAATTGTAAGGGATTGCGAAGAGAAATGTACCTGTAAGGAGGGTGGATTTATCGGCGATTGTAGACCACTTTGTATTTCGCCTTACGTTAGAGCAGGCAGAGGAATACATGATCCTCTTTGCGAAGAGAAATTAGTGATCGAGGAACCGTGTTGCGCTCTCTTGGTCTGTGCCGCGGATTCAGGTATGTACATTTCACATTTCGTCTCTTTTCAATCTTACTTCAATCGTTCTCTACTCGTTTTAGTTTACAATTGATATGATCGAAATATAGAGAACGATCGAACGATGTTTTCTTATTCGTAGCCCCAGAACCGGAAGAGACCTGCTTATTTGGAAACAAAACTATTTCGAGAGGACAACGTGTTGTAGATGGTTGTACGAAGATATGCATTTGCGAAGCTGGTGGAAATCTCAAATGTCAACCAAGATGTCCACCAAATGAAACCACCTCTATCGCGAGTCAACACGATCGTTGCGTCGAATTGATGGATCCAAGGTATCGTTCTAAACGTACTACATTATACGAAAATAGATGTTAGATCGTAAAAAAAAATTTCTAATCGACAGAGATTCTTGTTGCACTATAACACTCTGTGATGTTACTCTTGGTGATCACGAAATCAAAGCTGAAAATTCGACCGATTTGAGCGTCAATCTGACCGATGTTAAAGTTTTAAATTCAACGGCAATTAAGCTAAAACTTTCTGGAAAAAATTTAGAAACGGTTGCTATTGAAATATCCGATAATAATCACGTTTGGAGACAACAAAAGCCGGATAAGGGTAATGCCGATATCGACGATAATTGTTACGTTTTCAAACGAATTAACAATCTTTCAACTCTATTTTAGCTGGCATCATTTCGAACTTAGAACCAGCGCGTACATATTATGTTCGAGTTACCGAGTCAGGCCGAACTGGTCCAGCTATTCAAATATCTCTGCCTGCGGAAGTAATAAAAACTAACGTTTCGGAGAAAATGTTCGATAAAAACTCATGCAGTCACAGAGGGAAATCGTATAAGCTTGGAGCAGAATGGTACGACGAATGTATTTCCTTCTGCATGTGTGCTGAAGGTGGAAAAGCAGAATGTGTTACGATACAGTGTCCTACAGATTTTGGATTGGACGTTTTGGATCCCCATTGTCTTGATTGGGAAACCGTTCCAGCGAATTTCGTTCCCAAGGCACCTCAGTGTTGTCCTCAGGTAAAAAACAATAAATATTATATATATATATTTATTTATTTATTATATTTATTAGTTAAAAATAAAAATTAAGAAGAATATATAACGATAATAATACGAACATTATAATTTATGCACACATACACACACATAACACAACACACACACACACACACACAATACTCTATAATTTATAGAGGATATTTCAAAACTCAATACATAAACTGTGAGGGATGGTTAGGGAGGCCCAAGGCAAACATTTTTTATCAAACAACATTGTATCGAAAATACTTCGTTAATTTAACACAACTACTGGACAGATATTGAATGATAACGAAATAAAACAGTTATACTGCTCATAGTAACAGAAACTACTAATTACTTAACGAATTTATGGGTGTAACAACTGACAATTTAACAATTGACTTATGATTAGAATCACTCCATCTGTACAAACTGCAGTTGTCAGAGCAAATATTAGTTGATAATTTTCATGCTCTACGCTAACAACTTGGTCGCATAACGGGATAACAAGACTTCATCAACCCCATGCTGTCTGACAAAAAATGTTTACCTTGGCCTCCTTAACTACTCCTCACAATTTGTATATTAAATTTTCATTGTATATATATATTAAATTTAATTAAATTTGATTATGTATATGTTAAATATAGACTATATATATATATATATATAATCAATATTTAAAATTTTATATTTAGAATGTATATTTAGAATATATATCTATATAGAATCTCACGATTACGTACCTATTCTATTACTCCCTATTACGAATGTTTGTACCATCCATCACATTCAACATTTCTCTTTACTGTCCTTCACAACATCTATATTCAATCGAAAAATAAACAATTTTTGAGTTACATATCGTTTGAGCTTGAAATGCAAGGCATATGTTTACGCGACACGTAAACATTGCCAACGTTATTCTCTTTTTCTATAATAATAATTATTAATTTCTAAATAATTCTATAATAAATTCTATAATAATTAACAATAAAATATATATTTATCAATTCTATACTTTTCAGGAAGTCCGTTGTAGAAATAATGGATCTTGCAATTACGAAGGAGTAACGTATGACAATTGGAGCGAATTACCATCAAATGTAACTGGATGTGAAAAAAGATGTTATTGTGAAATGGGAAATGTGTCCTGTCAAGCAGCCTGTCCACCGGTTCCTGCTTTGCCACCTGTAACCTTACAATGTCCATCATATCAAGCAGCATTGATGCATCTGCCTGGAGATGAATGTTGCTTACATTGGGTCTGTGGACATCCCTCATTACAGGGTACAGGTAGACTCCGAACTTTAATAGTTGAAATTCGATTATATCATTCGACTTATAATATTCTACGAATGATTGAAAAAATTACTGAGGATTGAAGAATGAACGATCAAATAATTAATTTCTAACGAAAAAAAAGAATAATTGATTGTTTATAGTTATTCGTATTTCTTGTTCGATTAATGTGACGGTGACGGTATTCGTAAGGATAAAAACTTTTCCATCATTTTTTCGTTTTCTGTAACAACGAATCTTTAATTGGGTATTTGGTATTGGGTTACGCTTTGTACCATGCTCGGACCTGACTGGATATGTCCAGTATATTATTTCGAAAAAAGATGTATATAAACCCGTAAAAATGATTATCATCCTAGTTTCGCGTGTTCATCAAGACTATGACGTATCATACACGAAGACATTGACACATAAACTTGTCTCACCAAAAAGATTGTAATTATGTATCGTTCACCTAAAAATGAAGAATCTCTTATATGTAAGAATCTTTTATATGTAGGTATAGGTATAGGAGATATATATATATATATGTGTGTGTATATACATATATAAGTTAAATAATTTAAATAATTCCAAAAACCATAAATTCTGATCACACTTATTCGATAATTGTATATTTTTGCATAAGAAGCTGTAGATGCATGCTTTGTACGGCCGCAGGTATGCTTGTACATACACATATGTAGGTAACTTGGATCTGGCTGTAAATATGCATGGACTTTGGACAAATTCTGACCGCTTACTGACTATTTCTATGACAATAGACTTTACTTATTGCAGGAATGAACGTGACGCCCACGTTCCCCGGCCCCTTAGCCACAGACACGTTCAATCGGAAATTGATTGACGATAGCAAAAGATCGAATAACGAGTCGGAAATGGTCAGGCCCAGCCAGGAACCGGAACATGGCACTTCCTCCTTGCGGGAAGATTCAAAAAACACTAATACTTACTCTTCCCCTGCCACTACTCATGGACTCTTTCATTATCCTATGGATCCTGGACATCCTACCGTACCATACAATGGACCTTATAGCCCTGACTATAATCCTACTCATCCTATCATCGACGATGTCTTTCATTTGTCCTCTCAAACCGAAAAATTATTGCTCAAAGATAAATCAAAATCTAAGTTGGATTCTAAAAAGCCCATCGAACCAGTGAAAACGCATTTTCCTGGACCTTTAAATCCCGATAAATTTCCCGATAAAATTATGTCCGTTCCGAATCAACCGAGCATGGATAATCAATATATACATAGTACGATTAAACCAAGTAAATTACCATTTTTACAGAAAGGCAGTCACAACGTTGACCAACCTCAATTTATACCGTTAAATACTCATCAGGAATCCGACGATTCCAGTTTCTCATTTGTACCGAATAACGGAGAGAATATACCTCCTGCTAGTTTTAATTCGCATTTTGATGACAGCGCGGCAGGACCACCTTACCGTGATTCGATACCAACAAAATCAGATCCGATCGATCCAAACGTGATAGTTCAAATGAATTCAAAAAAGAAAACTCAAATTGACGATAATTTCTCCGATTTAGACAAGATCAAAACGACGGCACCTACTTTACCGGGTAAACCAAAACAAGGTCAACGCAATCCCGAACAAGAGATCGCACCCGACGAACTTTATCATCTTATAAACATTCAACATCCTGGCTTAATTCAACTTGATCATGGTCCGCCTCAGGGACATTCCGGTATTTACAATCTTCATCAACAAATCGCAACACAAAAGCGACCATCCACTAATCAAATACAAACAAGTTATTTTGGAACCCCACCACCTGTAGCAAAAAAAACTGGCAAGCCACACATTTTTACGCAAAAGAGTGAAAATGGACAGACCACTTATCATATACACACTCCAGATATTCCTAATACTCCTCAACAAATAGAAGAATTGTTGGCTCATATTAGTCAACACGATCCTAATCTAGGACCTTTCCAACATTATCCTGGACAGCCAGCAATACCTCATAACATACCAACCGGTCCGCAACCTTCTCTACCGCTTCATATTGATGCTCATATACCACATTCAGGACTCACGCACTTGAATCATCCGTTCGCAGCACAAACGCCAAACCAGTCAGGTTCGTCCCTGATAAAAAAAAAGAAGAAAAAAGAAAAAAAAAATAAATAAAATTCATTTATTTCGCATGACAATAGGTTTTCATACCTACCTATATCTTGATTTCTAAAATCGATCATTTTAGGAAACATCCATGTTCTATAATGAAGAATAGGTCTTATCAATTATTCGAAACTTATATACGTTAACGATCTTAGAAAAATTGAACATTTTTACAATTTCTATTACAGGATTAGATCACAATGTGCCACCAGGTTTTCCATTAACAGGAGGTATTCCTAATTTTCCTGTATCATCTTCATCTGATGAGGTCACTGTACAAGTTCTGGAAGCTCTCGATGAAAGTACAGTACGATTAGTATTTACGGTACCAACGATTTTAGTTGGTCTTCATGGAAGAGTTGAATTAAGATACACGAGTGACTCTAAGTAAATTATCAATTAGTTTTCACTATATTCATGAATTATTCTATAATTATAATATTGATATAAATTTTTAGAAATTTTAATCCTACTACTTGGAAATCTAAAGTATTTGCACCTCCTGGTGATTTAATAGCAACTCCTCAATTGGAATTCGAATTAGATGATTTAAAACCATCGACAGAATACAAAGTGAAAATAACGGTGAAGCTAAAAGATTTAACGAACAGTCCTACGAGTAAAATATACTCTATACGTACTTTGGAAAAGCAAGCTGAGATTACAACATTACCACCACAAATACCAATCGATGCGGAATTACAAATAATGGAAACAAATTCGAGTTGGATAAATATTATGTGGAAGAAATTTACCGATTACGAGTTACAATTCATCGATGGTGTTCAATTACGATACAAGGAACACGATGGGAAAGTATATGCAGCAACGCCATTGATTCATAGAGCTGTCACGAATTATGTTATAGAAAATCTTAAACCGATGACAACGTACGAAATTGGAATTTATTTTATACCATTTCCTGGACAAGCTACTGAACTTGTAGCAGAAAAAACGGTAATATACAATGCATATTACATATTTTATATAAAAATTATTAAAATGTTTATTATTAATTTTTTAATAGAAAAATTCAAGTATATACATATATAATTTTTTTTTAGATTCATGTAACTACATCCTCTGAGCCAGATCCTTATTCATTTGACGTAAAAGTTGAAATAAAAACTATCAAGTCGACCGATGTTGAAATATCTTGGAGTGGAGTTCCTTATCCTGAAGATAAATATGTCAATATTTATCGAGCAATTTATCAAAGTGACAGTGGTAAAGAAGATACAAGTACATTTAAAATTGCTAAAAGAGATTCTCCAGCTAAGACTATTATCAGTGATCTTAAACCAGGGACAAGGTATCGTTTGTGGATCGAAGTTTATTTAACGAATGGAAGAATTAAAAAAAGTAATGTGCAAGATTTTGTTACTAAACCTGGTATTTTAATACCAACGAATGTGCCTCGACAAGGTATTCACTAATCTTTTATAATTTAAATATAGGTTTGAATATGCAAATATGTATTTGTAAATAATTTATATGTAAAAAATTCAATCTTTGTTTATAGCGGATAAATTGGCTTCGATACCGTTACACGAAGGAGATTATTATGGTCCTTTAGTGATAGTAGCCATAGTGGCATCACTCGCAATATTATCTACATTGATTCTTTTAATGATGTTGATGAAAAGACGAACGAGCAGTAAGGCGGATATATCACCACGCAAAACTACATCGGCATATGATAATCCTTCCTACAAGGTAGAATTACAACAAGAAACTATGGGTAATTTATTGTTATTGCATTTCTTTAATTTTATATACGTGAAAAAGAAATTAAGCGTGAAGGAAGAATGAATTTGAAAGATTAATTAGAATATTCGAATAGAAAAAATACATATTAGTTAATAGTAAAAGATTAGAGTAAATAACTATAAATGCTCGATTAATGTAATCTTTATGATATAAATATTCAGCTTTATTAATTTCTTTTTAGACTTATGAAGACGTTATGACCATCACTAATGGAAAAAACAAAAATATGGAACACGAACTGGCTACAATTAATAGCAATGTTAAGGGAACTGCCTGATATTCTGTAATTTATTAGATTATATTTATTTATACAATTTTGTTGATATACTTATCAATTTGTAAAATCCGTCCATATAAAATGATCGTATATATACCATACGCAAAATATGCGTTTATTCAAGAACGTGTGGGACTGTTCATTATCGTTAGTATATATAAAAATATTTTAAAAATTTACTTCACATATTTTCATTCCAGTCTTATATAAAAATAATGAAATCTCTTCATTTATTAAATATAGAATTTAATATGTGTCATGTATTAAATCTTGTACATAGAGCAAGTGATAATGTAACTTTTAAGATATTCCATGAAGATATTATAACACAAAGATTTTTACAAGCATTTTTACTTCTACTCAGCTTTAGGATATTAAATTAATAAATAAACTTCAAATATAATTGTAAGAAACTGTGAATAAGCTATGCTCTAAATTAAATGCTTAAAAGTGTTTAAAAATATTTACTTATAAATGTTATTAATAAATATAATATATGTATTTTATTTAATGTTAAAATTTAAGTCTATAATCATGCTGAGTTTCTTTAACTCGGGACTATTTTGTACAGTCTGCATTTACATTGTCAGAAATCTTGAAAATAAACTTATTCATTATAATAACTTGCATTACTATTATCTTTAGATAGAATAGTATTTTTTTTTAAATACCACCTTTTATTTGTGTTGTAGGTAGTCACATTATTAAATTATAAAAGGTTTTGGAAGCAAATAACATTATTTAAACAATTAAAATAAGATCTATAAGATGCTGTTTTATTATATATTTATATATGTCATGAAAAGAAAAAAATTCTAAACTATAAAGTTATATCACATTATATGTTATCTTGATCTTTATATATTCCACATTATTAAACATAAATTTATCATATAATAAGATTTACAAATATTTGTTTAAAATAGGTTCCATTTCTATTGGTTCATTATTAGGAGCAAATCTTGCTACAACATTGCCTTTTTTATCAATGATAAATTTAGTAAAATTCCATTTAATGGTTCCCCCTTTATCTCCACCCAACTCAGTCAGCCATTTCCACAGAGGATGAGCATTATTTCCATTGACATCTACTTTTTCAAACATATCAAAAGTAACATTATATTTTTTAACGAAGTTAAGAATTTCTTGAGAAGTTCCTGGTTCTTGGCCACCAAATTGATTAGATGGAAACGCAAGAATTCTCAATCCTTCAGAGTTATACTTCTCATATAATTGCACAAGTTGTTTATAGTTGGTATCAGTTAATCCACAGTTGCTAGCAACGTTAACAATTATTAATACATAACCACGATATTTATTCAAGTCTACATCATTTCCATGGATATCAAGCGCATGAAAATCATAAATAGAAGTTGCAGATTTCAAAGATTGTTGCTCATCATTTTTTGATGTACATAGCTCTTTATTGTTATCATCGCAATTCTCAGACAATACTCCTGTTAAAAAGCAGATGAGAAGCAACAGTATCTGGACACCTAATAAAGACGAATAAAGAAAATCCTTAACAAAGAATAAAAACGTAAAAAATTACAACTAAATTCTTTATATGATTACAAAAAAAACACTCTAATGACAGTTTGTCATCTTATTTCAATCCACAAATAAATATTCTATATAGTTTCATACATTTTAATAGCTATCGTATATTGGTTAAGTATTATTAATTTAAAAAAAACGAATTTCATTTATATATATAAAATTTAAATACTTGTTCTTAACAAAAGAGAATTACTCACGCAACATTTCCGGCAGAATGTGGAACAATTTAAACACAACGATCAATGTATCTATAACAATTGAAATAATTCCGTCTTATTACTTCTATTTATTGTTAATATTAAAAGTTAATTAGATGTAAACAATAAATGACAATACCTTCGATGTATTCGCCAATATACTTCAGATTAATTGTGACAAAAGAGCACAGCTCTTACCGGTTTCTTTGTTACTGGAATTTTTTTTTAAATGACGGACAAGGAAATACCAATTTCTTTTCTCTACTTTGGTCGCTCTTCACTTAACCACCAATCAGAATTCCTACACGTACCTTCGATAAAGAAAACAAAACACTATCTTAAAATGCACATAACCTTATAAGATAAATTATAATTTTGTCAAATTTATATGATAAAAATTCGATTTAAAAAAAATATTAACATATGCGTGTATTTAAATGCAAACTATTTTAATAAATATTATCTTTAAATAACTCTTATCTTGAGTTTACGAAGCGTTCGTGTCTTTAACGTACAATAGCATTGTGTATTGTGTATACTGGTCCATATTCAAGGAAATATTATTTATACTTAAAATCACGTTCTTCAAACTTATATACACATATTTTTTTTATAACAATTATATACAAAATTCTAAAAACATTAAAACACACGTTTAAAATGTTCTATTATTCGTATTGACTGAATACGTTAAATTTTTCAATATAACCTAAAAAAATATAAACATTAATGAAACGAAATCTTACTATTCTTTTTTATTCATGTGGTTATTGTAGAAATATTTTAATTAATTTAATGCACTAATTATTTTTATGCATTAATAATTTAATGCATTAATTATTTATTGAATGAACTTGTATTGAATAAAGTCAATTTGTTCAAACCAAAGTTTAAAACACACATACAAATATGGTAAGTATAAATTATGTATATATTCTTATGTATTAAAAACAAAGTAATTTCTTTGTATAATTTAAATAAAACTGATTTATATTTTTTTCAGGCACGTAATGCTGAAAAGGCTATGTTAGTAAATAAAGTTTTCTTATGTTCTTCCTTTTAATTTCTTCTTTTTAATTTTTTTTGTAGTTTTTTCCATAGGAAGTAATTCGTTGAAATATTTTAATAGGACCACCCTTGCGAGGTGGAGGGCAGCTCAAAGCAACGAAGGAGCCAGAAAAGAACAAGAGAGAAGACCTTATTTAGCCTCCGAGTGTCGAGATTTGAGGAAAGCCGAGAAGTGGAGAATGCAAATTATTAGAGAGATCGCTAAGAAGGTTGCTCAGATACAAAATGCTGGTTTAGGAGAATTTCGAATTCGTGATTTAAACGACGAGATTAATAAATTACTCAGAGAAAAGAGGCATTGGGAAGCACAAATAAAAGAACTCGGAGGACCAGATTATTCTCGTGTAGGACCACGGATGCTGGATCATGAAGGACGAGAGGTGAATAGATATTTTATCATCATTTGAGATACATTTACTAAAATTATTTATACTTTGTGTGAAATTTTTAGGTACCTGGAAATCGGGGTTATAAATATTTTGGAGCTGCAAAAGAATTACCAGGAGTGAGAGAACTCTTTGAACAAGAGCCTCCACCACCCCCTCGGAAAACACGTGCAGAATTAATGAAAGATATAGATGCCGATTATTATGGATATAGAGACGACGACGATGGAATTTTGTTACCGTTAGAACAAAAAGCGGAACATGAAGCAAGAGACAAAACTATAAAAGAATGGCTACAGCAGAAGAATAAAGAGTCAGATTCGGAAGAAGAAATAGAAACGACTTCACAAAAACGTATACCATCGCAGCAAGATATACAAGAAGCATTACTTGCAAGAAAAAAGAGAGAACTATTGGAGAAATATGTTCTCTGACTGACACTTTATTTTTTATGCTCTTAATAACAACTATTCATAAATTTATTTAATTGTATCAGAGTACATTTTTATAAAACGCGATAAATATAGTTATTTATTTGTAAGTATGTAATAACATTGATCAAGGTAATTATTTTGTGCAGTAGACGTTTAAACTTTAATCGTTACTTATCGAGAAAAGGGTGCTGTAGATAAAATATAAATAAAAATCCGATGAGATAGTCTGTTTATAACGTTCGCGATCTTCACTTATAACAGTTTTTGAAAGAAATCGCGAATAAGATGATACAGTAGTACGCACCATCTTGATCTCATACTAGCATTAAAAATTTTTTTTTTAATTTGGCATATCTCCCTGTAACAAACGATTTTTAAAATTATTTCGTTTGTTATCTCGTGACTTTTCTTATAGCGTTCATTGGGCGTAGAAATCCGAGTACAACGAATTCTTTGAATTCTTTAGAGTAACTTGACGAAGTGATATATAAGGCAATGTAATCACGAAATAGTGCTCCTGCAATGAGAGATTCATAAGATATCTTGACGACTTATTACGATTACTTCATTTCGAGTTGAATTACACACAAATAAAGAATTTGTTTTTGAGAGAGAAAATTCTGAAGAATGTATCATTGTCTGTATATGTGTAAGCACAACTTAAAAACTTCCATTCAATATCGTGTCATTTATAAACAGACTGTAACATATGTACAATCATGTTGCTGTTAGGACTCAGAAGTCAATGGCACTAAAAGTACTAAAGTATATCATATTATCCTTCGATTTTTCTAAAGTAGACGCGTTTTTCTCAATCCAATTATAAAAATCTTCTAACTTATTTTTGTAATTTCTTCTTTGATAGCTGAATTAGAGAGCCACTATTATCGATTTTTAAGTGTACTAGAACCAGAAGTGCTAAAGAAAATCGAAGCTGTAATATAGCGTGTATTTATATTTATCCAACGAGTCAACTTCTGAGCCCTTGTATAATCGCTTCGTGCCTAATACGTAAACGACAAAACAGTTCGAGCATGGATTAATTTTTTCTTTTATAGCTAAAAGACTATAACACTTGTAAGGCTTGAAAAATCAAGCTCTAAATGATTCGTAGCTTATCCGTTGATCAGTCTCTCGCCCATTTTTTTTTCGCCATCCAATTCCGTCTATTATTAAACGCGTAGATAGTAATGTAACTAGATCTATTCGTACTTATGAATTACAATCGCATAAATTTCTATGTCAATAATAAGATCGATAATCTACGATCATCATCACATCTGCATCAACGGGGTGCGTTTTGCGATTTATTGTGCGTCATTGAATTGTAAACGTGTCCTCGTCATATCTTTCTCATTCAGCATCGCACAACGTCAATCCATTCTCGAACCATCACAAGACACCAAAATTCGTCGTACTAATTTGTATGAAGGAGTCACTGCATACTAGAATATATATTGAAAAAGTACCGCGGAGCAAAGATAAAACTCGGCACACTTGTTAGCTCGAATCATTTTCGATTCGTTTTCCTTCTCTCTCTCCCTCTCTCTCTCTCTCTCTCTCTCTCACTCTCTCTCACTCTCTCTTTCTCTCTCTCTCTTTTCTCTCTCTCTCTCTCTCTCTCTCTCACTTTTTGCACTCTCATTGCACAAAGAAGCATACATACACACACACACACACACACTTACAGGCATACACACACGCGTTCATTCTCTCCTTTCCTTACGCGTTTCCCCTACTTATCAGGTGTCACAGGTGGGACCACGACTTTTCCTAAAAAGGGTGAAAGGCACAAAGTAAAAGATAAACGATCAAGGTTTTGGCTCAGGCACATATGTCCGAATCGGAGAGTTCTCGTGCCACAAACTTGTGACCTCGACGAAGTCGATGGTGCCACCGTGATGGATGAAATATATCGAAAACACTCTCGACTCCCTTCGCCGTATCAAAAAGGGAAATGTATATGTGTATGTACTTGGTACATCGAGTATAGAGTTTACAACTCAGAGTTTTTTTAGCGCTTATTATTACGATAGCAAGCAGCTCTGATCGTAACGCAGTATCGACTATCGACAGATGAAACGCTTATTGATTTGCGCGTGTATGTATGTTTTTTTCTTCGTTTTCTTTTTCCAGTCGGGCAGTGCACGTTGGACTCGTTTCGTCCGACGATGCTGCTTGAAAAAAATGCCTAAAGTCGAGAAAAATCTTTGTATCATTCGTCATGCGAATCCTCTTTTTGCTTCAAGGACGTAAAAGCGAGTGCCAGCGTTGAACTTGGGTGGGCTGTCGTGCCACACGCATGTCATTCCAATGTTGTAATTCCTCCGAGCCAGAACTGTTCAAACCTAGACAGAGCCAACCGATCATCTCTCTTCCTTTCTTGCCCATACCACCTCTTCGCCGATTATAAACCGAAACGAAAAGCGTCACATCACCTAATTGGAAAAGAGCAACCTGTGAACAAAAATAAAATCAAATTTATTCATTTTGAATATCGTTTAAGATATTCAAATAATATATTTTTTCTACCTGGAAAACAAAAGTCTCTTTATAAAGTGGATTCGGTTGAGCTCTTTTCAAGCCCGTCTTCGATCGACTCATCTCATGGCCGTTGCTATCGACGAGAGCCAATTTCACATAAGTATCTGGTGGTTTAGTATCATTACCACCGCCACCACGGAAATGAGAACCCTTGATAATTTCGACCGATAAACGTCCGGTCGTACCATTATAAGATAGCCCTATTAATATTTCTGCAACGCTTCCACCTTTCATGCTACTTCCATATGGCGGTATAGTAGGTGATGCGTATGATTGAACGGATTGTTGTGAACCTGTAGAATCGCTACGCGTCAAACTGCTGCTTGTACCCCAATCCTGAACCTGTAACGAGTTTTTATTTCAATGAGAATCCATTCATATTTTTTAGGATATTTTAATAGGACAATCATTTAATTTACCGAAGATGGCGGTGGTTGCAAAGTCAACCAAAGAGTGGTTTCAAGTTGTAGATTGATTTGATCGAAGGAGACTCTGGCCTCTCCGAGTAATCTCTCTCTACGCATTCTTCCACCCCATAAATAAACTCTTAGTCGTACTCCCATAGCGTTCACATCTTCTGGATTAACACGAGGAAGAAGGAAGCTTTCCATATATTGAGGCGAGTTACCCTGTCGAACGCGAGTCTTACGTCTTTGCTTCTTAGATGGTAACAATACTAGACGCACTTGACTGCCACCGATTCCGGCTGGGTAGTTTCGTCCTTGCAAAACTTGTACCTGCCATAGTAAATAATATCGTAACATATACAAGTACATATACATGTAACATATTTTAGATAACGATCAAAAGATATAAAAGAAAAGGAAAAAAAAAATAACTAACCGTCATCTCACGCATTGGTGCATCATAAAGAAAAGCGACTTCCAAGCTACCAATTTCCTCCGGCACGGCTCCCATCCTTGTGATAACGTCATTCGTCGTTGGTGCATTCCGTTCGATCTCTGCCTCCTGTTCTCTACTATCGAGTATGATACTGGAGGCGCCGACCTCCACTACGCACTAAATTTCAAAAGAATTTCAAATTTCAAAAAGTATACAAGAGAAGGTAAATGTCCGAGATTAGATATGCATAGTATACGTAGATTACCTGTTGCTGCTGAGCTGTCGGCGTATGTTCCTCAGTACAACTACTTGAAGTAGTTCCGGCGTCTGAAATCCATTAAATAGAACGTACTTCGTTATATAAGATACTTTTTATTTACGTTTACTTTAAAGTAGAAAGGTTAGAAGTTATGAAGTACCGACCAACGATCGCTGGCCCATCCTCAGCTTGTATGGTTAACGTATCTGGTGGTGGGTGAGGATGCGAATTCAATCTTCGAAGAGCGTCTTCTTCCGAATCAGAGCTCGTTTCTGGATCCGAATAGGAAAATGCCTTCCCTAGAATACGATAATGTATCATCAACGATAGTTATTTTGATCGATGATATACATGTAAAAGGTACAAAGGATGAAAAGAAAAGAATTTACAAATGTACGTAGGCGCAAATGCTTACCTATATTCTTCGATATTTGAGATGCAGAGTTATTGCTGGACTCACAAAGCGGAACGCAAACTCCGCCGAAGAGAGCAGCCGAGGTGGGCGGTGTGAAGCACCACTTACGAGAGAGATAGAGGAAGATGGCCAGTAATAGGACGATAAAGCCAGCAACGGCACCCAGAAATGCAGTCGCTTCCACAGGTACTAAAACAAACCCGATATAGAGAATCTTCGAATCGATTTTAACTTTAACTATTATCGCGCGAAATATTATCGATTTTTCGATTTATACAGATTTCTCAACATTGGCATGTATGAACTTTCGAACGACGATCTCGTGACAAGCGAACCGTTCTTGATAACATTATTCGCGTTATTGGTTACACGTCGTTACTACGTTAGCACGCTTATTATTTAATCCAAAGAAACTTTACTGATCTTTAACACACAGAGAAACATAAGGAAGAGTCTAATATATACCACGTACTATGTAAAATGTTAAATATGTGATACGTATACACGCGAAAAAGAAAATTATATCATAATTAGTAATGTCTTCTTAAGGATTTTCAACTGGAAAAGATTAAAGAGAGAAAAAAAATTGTTTTTTTTTTTTTTTTTTTTATTTTTCTTTTATCAATAATGATTATTTATAGTTTCGAGCTGAGAACTCTCGGCCATCCATAAACGAATTTTATAATCAACTACTGGTTGCGCATAGTACTGTCGATATCGAACGTTTCAAACGATAGCAACGCATTACACTTTAATGACCCGGAATAATTAATCGTCGCCCCAGATATCGTAGAAACTATCGTGCTACACGCAATATTCTACGCACGCACGGTCTTGCGATGTTACATATTTCTTTTCTGTTCCGGAAAAGGATAAAAATGAAAAGCTAATTCTCTCGCGAGTCTCCCTAGTAAGCGCATAAGACGATTTTTCGAAGAGACGTGCTCTCATCCGCGTTATTCGCTCGATGGGTTCGTCGATAACGCGACGAAAGGAATCGCGACTTTGTGGTGTCACAAAGGAGAAAGAGGCGAGAAAGGGAGAAGGGAAATTGAAAGAGAGAGATAGAGAGAGAGAGAGAGAGAGAGAGAGAGAAAAGGGGAGAATGAAAAAAATAATGGCTTTGCGCAATGCGGAAGATGGAAAGAAGTACACGCGTATGCTTTTAAGAATGTTTGTAAAAGTTGATCATGCGAATGAGAAAAAATATTGATGACCGTCGAAAGAATTGGTAGTATCGTCGAAAAAGTGTGAATGGTGCACGTGACGAGAGCTCCTCGTTGTCCGAGGACGAAGAGAACGAAGGTGAAGGAGTGTTGAGACGGAAGGGAGGGAGGAGCGTATCAAGAGGGTGAGATGGACGGTGAGATGGTGGGTAGGTGAGAGGTGGGAAGGGAGTTTATCGCGCGGCAATGCGGTCGACCGTTCAGTAAGAGAAGCTCGGAAATTTCAAAGAACCGATTACCGCGTTTGAGAATTCCTTGACAAGCTATAGGGTTACGTGGCTATACCTATCTACGTGCTTGTAATATTTGTGTTAGGGGCAAATGCGGATCACGAATCAACGACGACTCTCGTGGCTCTCGACTCGGTATTCAGTTCAATTCACGGCACGCTCGAGTGGACTTACCCGCTAAGAAATGGTCTGATCCAGCCAGAATCATGCTCGTCCGTGGTGACACATTTAAAAAAAAGTAGCTCGAGCCACCTTACGTGTGTCTCTCGATCGGGCACGATAAGTAAGTCGGCCAGGATGAGGGACGCATCGTACGATATAATTTCTTTTTCCTTTCACTGTGTCTATTACTTTGTTCGCGTTAGGACGGAAAAACACGGGCGGCGACGCTTCGCGTTAGCCTTCCGACGGCTTTCACAGGAAAAAAAACGTGGACGCTTCCTCGAGGAGCGTCGTGGTACGTGGGCGAGGGTGTACACAACGGCACTCTGTTGCTCCGCTCTCTGATAGACTTGCGCCCGCAGCACCCTAAGCGCGACACAGCCGCGCATGCGGGTGCGCCCCTCGCAATTACCGCTCCTAACCATTCGGCTTTCGACGATCAACCGACTGGTCGACCGCCTGACCGACCAATCGACCGACCGACCGATCACTCCTCTCTATCCTATTTTCTTCTTTCTCCTTTATTCATTTTTACCTCTTTACCTATATTTCCCTCGTTTTCTCTATTTTTTCTTTATTTCTAATTATATCCTTTTTGATACGCTACAATTTACCTACTTTTTATTGGGATCATTCTCGAATTAATAAACGAGTGTTCTAAATCAAGGAATATTTCATAATGAAAAAACAATATTGAGTGCTTCTCTTTTCGATAAAGTTTGACTTTTTTTAATATCCATAGGCCAATTCGAAAACGACTATTTATCTAGAGACAAATTTTATGTAAATCTATCGTGAACATAATTCTTTCTTCATATTCGAAATCCCTTTCTAAAGGAGAAAATTAAGATATGATTTAATGGTATTAATTAGAACAGAAAGTAAATTTTTTATACTAATAAATTATACATTTTTTAATTAATATACTCTTATACTGCATAGCTTTCACTGGAAATATTTATGGAAATATAATATGCGCATTTTAAAGTTCCTTCTTTTTTACACTTGTGTAAAATGTGTAGCCTATTCACCAGGGAAACATTTCCAAAATTATTTTTCATATTTTATCGCTAGATGGTGCTTGAAAATCTCAAAGAAAGAATCGATCGAGGACATCGAGATTCAAGTCAAGATCGTAATTATGATGATCTAGAAATACGGTATTAAAATATAAATCTTCGATTTATAAATAAATTTTTAATTGAGACAATGAAATTAAATAAATGTAATATTATTGTTTAAAACAATATTGGCGCTATTTCATTAATCGACTTTTATTAAAATAATAACATTCTTATTTTTGAAAATGCAAAACATTTTTTGTTTTTTAATAAAAAAAAACGAATGTTAAATAATTTTTATTTTCACGGTAAAACTTTTTCGATATATATATAATAAAAAAGAGAAATGGAGAAAACAATATAAAAACTTGGATTTGTCTTATTTAATTTGCAATAATATCGTATATACATATCATTCGTTAACTGTACTTTAAATCTTATAATTTTAAACAATCGTCGTTATTCATATGAATCGAATTTTATTTAGTGAATAAGTATTCTTTTGACATCGTTTTTCTTCTTTTTTTTTTTGTTTTTTGTTAATTAATTCGTAATAAGAAAATATAAATTATTGAGAAAAATTCAATTACGTTTAGAGCGCCCGTCGATCATATCGGAATCTTTCCAATATGTCTCTTGAATATGAGACAACATCGTAAAGTTACAGATACAATAAGGTTAAAATATGATTTTGATACAGACTTTTGTATGTACTCCTAATAAATAAAATATTTTATTATGAACGGATTAATCGCATTTAAAATCTCACTATAAAAGGTAAGTTTCGATTATTACGTGTTACAAATAGTTAATTATAACCAAAAAATAAACTTTCGTAATCAATAGAATACTAAAGAAAACATGTTGATTATACGATGTATTGATTATGATATAATGTTTTTCTTATTGAATTGAAAAAATAGGTACAGATAATTATGAGTTTCATCACGTTATTACAATTGAGACAAACCAGAATATTAACTAAATGTCTCTTAGAACAATATTTGAAAAGATATTTAAGGTGTCAAACAAAGTTTTATTGTATTAAACATACTAATCATAAAAATGCTATTAATTCAAAAGATCGTATTGTAAAACGAAAAGCATTAAAGGCACGTATATTGGAAGATTTTAAAGAAACAAGAAAAAAAGTAGAAGGAATAATCGAAAGAGAAAATATATGGACTGTTCCCAATCTTCTTTGTGTGGGTCGTATGATCACATCGCCTTATTTAAGTTACTTAATACTATCACAAGATTATCAGGTAAGTTTGTTTCCTAAAAAAAAAAAAAAAAAAAATAAAAATAAAAAAAAAGTGATTTATTAAATGATCATTATTTGATAAATAAAATGTGTCATCTTCTAAAAACTATAGGTAGCACTATGGCTATTAGCATTCGCAGGAGTTAGCGATTTAGCTGATGGATGGATTGCAAGAACATGGTCGTCACAAGCTTCTAAACTTGGAAGTTTTTTGGATCCTGTTGCCGATAAATTGCTTGTAGGAACACTCTTTCTTTCTTTGGCATGGGTAGGATTAATACCGGTACCTCTTACATGTCTTGTTGTAGCAAGAGATATTGCTCTAGTTGGTGCGGCATCTTATATCAGATATCGATCATTACCTGCACCCGTATGTAATCGAAGTTTTTTTTTTTTTCCTAAAACTGAAGTTGCTCTTTGATATAAATACATTTTTTCCATAATAATTCTCTTATTTTCTAGAAAACATTGGCAAGATATTTTGATCCTACACATGCGACAGTACAATTAGCACCTACTATCGCGAGTAAATTGAATACAGCAGTTCAATTGTCTTTTGCTGCTGGAACTGTAGCAGCTCCTGTTTTTCACTTTGTGAACCATCCTGTTCTCCAATGTTTGTGCTATATAACTGCAATATCAACACTTGCTGGAGGTATTAGTTATTTGACATCTAGGAATACGTATAAATTTCTTAGAAAGAAAAAAATTTCAACACGGTCATAATTTATTTTTTCATTATCATTACTTAATAGCAGATGAGTAATGTACAGTTATCGAATCTTATGTACAAATTTATTATTGCAATTTTTTACATATACTATTTTGCATATCGATATTCAAGTAATATAATGTTTACAGAGAAACATATTAGTTAATAAACTTGTATATGTATATCTACACTAATTAATCTATGTAAATTGATTAATTTAACCTTATTAAAACAAAATATCAGTTACGTTATACATTTCGTAAGCGAACTCTTCCCATTCAAAAGGATCATGTACTACACCAATATAATCTATCTCCAGCTTAAAAGGACCAGGAATTCTATCAGAAGCTAAAATACCAAAACTTGATATATTATCTAAAGGTATAGGTTCTTGATCGTCTTGTACTTTTCCATGACTAGACAAAAAGAATTTTGAAAATGGTATTTTCACATATTGCCAATATGGGCCACCTCTTGTATAAATTACATAATTATACAAATCATTCCAATGTACATCATATAATCCTTTCGTTCCAATATTAATCATATAAACTCTACCATCCCCTCTTACACGCATAACAAGATGATTGTATAACTGCCAATTTAAACGTGTTTCTCGTTTAAAACTTTTCCTGAATTTTGCTGTTCTAAGAGCACAGTAACCTGCATAGGTTATTTTACCATCTTTTGGAATTCTATAATCTAAATTACCGGAAAAGACAGCTTTGCCTTCTGGACTTAATTCTAGTCTACAAAAATGAAAAAACTTTTAATATAAAACTTTTTCAAAGTTCTATATCAAGCTAAATAGAATTAGCAAACAAAATATATACTCACTTGCAAGTTGAATAACCTTCGTTATAATCACTATCGCATACAATCAACCATGAATCCAAAGATTTTTGATTGCCATTAAAATCCCAAACAATGTCTACTTCATCTGATGGATGAAAGGCATTATCTTTCATTTTTTCTTTTCTTTCTTTCTTCAATAAAGCTAATTCTTCTTTTAAATGAAAGTATCCTTTCTTTGCCTGTTGTAAAAGACTCAATTGTTCTTTCTTAGGTGGCCTATCATATACTTTAGGATAATTTGATCTTTCATTTTGTTGATATGCGTGTATTAATCTATAACTTGGATCAAACGTCATTTTCATAACAGGTCTATTAAATAGAATCGCACGCGTTAAGAAATTCATTTTGCAAATAGCTTGTTTATATTATTACGTTCATTAATTTTATATACATTGTTACAAATTTTCAATTTTTTTTCAAAACTATATATACATTAGTACATATTAATTAATTATTAATAACAGTAAACTTCTCCATCAATTTTTTAACTAGAATTACTATTAAATAATATAAAGATTAACTAACGATCATCTGCTACTCGTAAGATGTAGTAACTTAGTCGAACAAACAAAATGTTCATACTACCCTCTAGCGGTAAGGCATAATAATTAAAATCCAATGGCGGGAGTTTACTAATCTATCCAAGTCAGATAAGTGTAGTTCAATGATTGCCCATGAAAGATGATAGTTGCTTTGAATTGTAGGTTACTTAAATTACGACTTTTTCGTTGTAAAAAATATCGTAACAATGGTATCATCTATTCGAAATTTAAAAGAACTGCCAGTAGTTTCAATAAATCTGAATTTAATACTGAAGTACAATTTTCTAATGGGTAAAAATATTATATCTAACCTCTTATTTTCTAACCTTTTATTATTGAATGTATTATATACTATAAATTCTTATTTTACTTGTAATAGTCACTGATAATTGTTTTTATCATTATTATTTAATTATTTCATTAAAAAATATATGGCTTTATACATATATATATATATACATACATATAAGTAGGAATATTATACTCTAACCAGTATGTAATAAAAATGAATTTTATTTTTTTCTCATATAGGAGTAATCTTATCATCTCTAGTGGGAAATATGCTCGACTTAGTAATAGTAGTACAGTTACATCTATTGGAGATACATCTGTTATGGTCACAGCAGTCTGCAGTAAAATTAGCAGTAACAAATCTATGCTTCCTTTAATTGTAGATTATAGACAAAAGTCTGCAGCTGTTGGTCGTATACCAACTAATTTTATGAGAAGAGATATAGGAACAACAGAACATGAAATCCTTACAAGTAGATTAATAGATAGATCATTACGGCCATTGTTTCCACAAGGATGGAACTTAGAAACACAACTAGTATGTAATACACTTGCCGTTGATGGAATTAATGATCCAGATATAATATCTATTAATGGTGCATCTGCTGCTTTAAGCCTATCAGATATTCCATGGAATGGTCCTGTTGGTGCAGTAAGAGTAGGAATGATAAATAACGTATTAAAAATAAATCCTACCAGGAGAGAAATGCAAGAAAGTACATTAAATCTTGTTGTAACCGCAATGAATAATAATTATGTTGTTATGTTAGAAGGATCTGCTGATAATATTAATTTGAATGATTTAAAGAAGGCGATAAAACAAGGTGTTAAAGAATGCCAGTGTATAATTCTTGCTATTAGCACATTGCAAAAAAAATATGGTAAGCAGAAAATGAACTTTATTGTTCCTGAAATTGAAGATGTAGATGATATAAAAGAATACATACAGACGAACGCAGAAAAAGATATACGAGATATATTGACAAATTTTGAACATGACAAGTTATCCAGAGACAATGCTATCTCAGAGATTTTTGTCCGTATGACTGATATTATTAAGGAAAAGTATCCTGAAGCACATGAAAAAGTAATAGAAAATATATTTTATAAGTTTGTTAAACAAATTTTTAGAACGCTCATCTTTAAAACTAATACAAGGTACATATATAATAATTTTATAGATATAATTGTATCAATGTTAATATTTGTGCGATATACCATCTAAAATGAGATATATTTAAGGTGTGATGGTCGTAAACTGGAAGAACTAAGAAAAATTGACTGTCAAGTAAATTTATTTAAACCTCTTCATGGTTCTGCGCTTTTTCAGAGAGGTCAAACACAGGTTTTGTGTACTGTTACATTGGACTCTGTAGAAAGTGCTCTTAAGATGGATACGGCGTCTATGTTAATAAGGTATATAAATATAAAATAACATAGACATACATAGCTAATAAGTATATTGTTTAATATTGGTTTATATGTTTCTAGTGGTATGAAGGAGAAGAATTTCTTTTTACATTATGAATTTCCTCCGTACGCGACTCATGATATAGGACGTATAGGAATTATCGGTCGTAGAGAAATGGGACATGGAGCATTAGCAGAGAAGGGGTTAAGATCCATTATTCCAAAAGAGTATCCATTTACGATAAGATTGACTAGCGAAGTACTTGAATCGAATGGTAGATATTTAAATATTATATAGTACAGGGAATAATGACAAATTTTAAATTAATATTATGCTATTTATGAAAAGGTTCTTCATCTATGGCTTCTATATGTGGTGGGAGTTTGGCTCTTATGGATGCAGGAGTACCGATCTCATCACCAGTTTCAGGTGTTGCTATGGGTTTGATAACTCAATATAATGATCAAGATCCCACTGAGATTAAAGATTACAGAATATTAACTGATATATTGGTAAATATATGATATTTAATTGAATTATATATGCATTATTTAGTCTTTTGTGATGATTTGAACATTATTTTATTAGGGTATGGAAGATTATTTAGGAGATATGGACTTTAAAATTGCTGGAGGAGAAAAGGGTTTTACAGCTTTGCAAGCTGATATAAAAATTACAGGTGTCCCTTTAAAAATCATAATGGAAATTGTCGATCAAGCTAAGATTGCTAATCAGAAAATCATTACAATAATGAATAAAGTACTATTAGAGCCGCGAAAAGACAATAACGAGAAGATGCCGGTGGTAGAAGACATAGAAATCCCTGTACATCAAAGAGGAAGATTTCTTGGAGTAGGTGGTATAAATCTAAAGAAACTTTTCATCGAAACTGGTGTTCATGTATGTATTGTTTATGTATAAGTTAATAATTTTTATATTTTCTATACATTAGATAAAATCATTTTTTATTATTGTTATTAGGTATATTCAAAGGACGATGATATATATACTTTATTTGCACCTAACGAATCCGCTTTAAAAGAAGCCAAAGAAATAATAGAAAAGACATTACAAAAGACACGTGAACCTGTATTAGAGTTTGGAGCTATATACACTGCAAAGATAGTAGAAATTCGAGAAACTGGTGTTATGATTACGCTCTATTCTAATATGCTACCTACGTTATTACCCAATTCTCAGTTAGATCAGCGTAAAGTGTTTCATGCTAGTGCTCTCGGTTTAGAAGTTGGACAGGAAATAAAAGTTAAGTATTTCGGTCGAGATCCAGTTTCAGGTTATATGAGGCTATCACGAAAAGTTTTACAAGATCCCATCTCTATTGTAAGAACATTATCGTGAAATTAAAGAAAAATTAGGTTGTGTATATTTTATAAAAATTTCATCAAACAAACAAATAAACAAACATCTAGATCATTATTTTACATTTATTTAAGTAGTAAGAATTAATTCTTTTATATTAATTATATGTTTTTAGATCATTCTTGCAGAATATTATTGTATTCATCTTTTTATGATTAATAATATCATACAAACCTTTTTACTTAATACATAAGATTATACAAAGGATATTTACATATATATTTTGTAATTATAGATAGAAATGATTTTAATTAAAATGTTATTCTTTTATTGTATTTATTATATCTATACTTTTAATTAAAAAAGTGCTTGGTGATTAAAACATTATTTAAATTAATATTAATGGATTAAAAATATTCTTCGAGATTTTCCACTGTCGATACTTTAATACCAATGTTATATCGACCTAGGTTGGTAAGTTATCGACTCTGTATAACACTAATAACTTTAATCCTTTAGATGTGTTACCAATCTTCTGGATTAAATATTCTGTAGGTACATGTAGATACCTGTATGCATCTTTGCTATTCTCACTCTTTGAAAATCCTAGAGTGTAATAAAAGGACAGTGTTACATAACACGCGATGTCTACACTCAATTTCAATGCTTTTTGGCTCCAGATTTAATTCCTTTGAAACTAATACATAACATTTTTAAATCTTTCATAATTGTTTAATTTAAGACAAAAAAAAGCAAGATAAGATTAATATATAATATTTAAAAATTATTTTATTATTCATTATGAAAGAAACGAAAGAAGAATAAAACACGTTTTATATTTTAATCGTCAAAACACATTGCAAGTTTAACATTTTTTGTTTCTACAAGGAAAATATTATATATAAATATATAATATATATATATAATATATTCTACTAATTGTCAAATATAATTATTTAACATAAGATTTTACAATTTAATAAACATATAAGAAACAAAGTACATAAATCTTTTTAACGATATATATATATATATATATATATATATATTTATATAAATATATAAAATATACATGTATATATAAAAAATATTAGAGATTCACATCAACGTAGGATTACGATTTGCTGAAGAAGAGTAATAAGAGGGTCCTTTTTCTACGAATAATGAAGGAGTATCAATAATTCTTTCGCGATCCCAAAATTTACCGGTAGGAAAGCCTGATAAAAAGATAAATGAAGATAGGAATTTATCGAGAGGAAAGTCAAGTAGAAAGAATAAAAGTTTTGGAGACGATAGGTAGACAAGACAAGGCAAAGTAATGGGCAAAAGAGTCCGGGCGGGTCGTGGTAGACGTCGAACGGGTGGGAAACTCGAGTCGAGCAGTGCCGAGCAGTGCCGAACGAGGTCGAGCAGAGCCGAGTTACTTGGGTGTCGCTTGGCCGGTATAGAAAGAGGGTGGACAACGAATAGGTGGGAACGCATGCGCTTTCTTCGTTGCGTCGAAGGTTGGCAGGGACTCGATGGAAGCGCGCGCGTCATGAGACAGAGAGGAAAAGAGAGTAAGAGAGAGAGAGAGAAAGAGAGAAAGAGAGAGAGAGAGAGAGA
Source organism: Vespa velutina (assembly GCF_912470025.1). Taxonomy (NCBI): domain Eukaryota; kingdom Metazoa; phylum Arthropoda; class Insecta; order Hymenoptera; family Vespidae; genus Vespa; species Vespa velutina. The sequence continues at coordinate 12,482,361 of NC_062188.1, read as the reverse complement.
GAGAGAGAGAGAAAGAGAGAAAGAGCGAAGGAAAAAAGGGAGGGAGTTGGCTCCGCAAGCTCGCGGCTCGCAGAAAGAGCGACGGGGACGATAAGATGCGAGCGGAGCGAAAGCGCGCAAGGGAAGCCGGCCGACGAAGGCTTGCTGCCGCCGCCGCCACTCGGGATTGCTGAGAGACATAGACTGTATCTCCCACTACTATCTCTCTCTTTCTCCTTCTCTTTGTCTCTCTCTCTCACTCTCTCTCTCTCTTTCTCTCTCTCTCTCTCTTGCTTTCGTTCATTCGCTCTCCACCGGCAGGCTCTTTCAGTGTTCGTTCGAACGCGGCCTCATACGGTTTTGCCGGCTCGTGGCCGAAGAATTCTTTCTCTCTTTTTCTTTCTCTTTCTCTCCCTTTCTCTATCTGTCTCTCTTTCTCTTTTCGCCATGGGAGCACACTGCCGCGGTGGTGAAAAAGCCGAGGGTAGCCCTCGGTAGCCGAGCTTACCCCGCTTACTCGCGCGCGCACTTACGTACGCACGCACACTAAATACATACACATATACACATAACGCACGCACTATACACGTATATACAGTCATATACATCCACAAAAGACCGGCTATCGGGACATTCGTCCGGGGCTTCGCAGAGAGAACGCGCGCGGGCGTGCGCGATCTTTCGCGATCGGTCGCTTATAGGGAGTGTGAGTGAAAGTGTCGGTTGCTGATTAACGAGGAGGGACCAACCCTCATTGTAACAATCAAAGTTGTATATATTCTTTTGAACGTGTAGAAAATGTAGAGTGAAAATCACTCGAAGAGATTCTGTCCTATTGAAAGAAAGGAAAAAGGGTGGAAAGCATAAAAAAAGAAGGAAGGACGGAAAAGAGAAAGGAAAAAGAAAAGTAGAAAGGAAAAAAGCAAAAAGGAAGCAAGATGTCAGGAAACTATACGGTACGCTGCGAACCGGGTTTGATGATACCGATATGGACACCCTTAGAAAACCTTCATTTGATAGACCTGATCTTTCGAGGAATCGTTTATTTTTTCCTGCTTCTCTATCTGTTCATCGGTGTATCGATCATTAGCGATCGGTTTATGGCGGCGATCGAGGTAATCACGTCGAAGGAAAAGGAATTGGTCGTACGCCGACAGGGTAGAGAGCCAACGATAGTCATCGTCCGTGTTTGGAACGAAACTGTGGCTAATTTAACATTGATGGCTCTTGGTAGTAGCGCGCCTGAAATACTTCTCTCGATCATTGAGATTTGGGCGAAAAACTTTCAAGCGGGCGAATTAGGTCCGGGTACAATCGTCGGCTCGGCGGCATATAATCTTTTCGTGATCATCTCACTTTGTGTGTTCGTAATACCGACCGGCGAGACGCGTAAGATAAAACATCTACGGGTCTTCTTCGTTACAGCCACGTGGAGCATATTCGCTTACGTCTGGCTCTATGTGATACTTGCGGTCTCGAGTCCGGGCGTTCTTGAAGTATGGGAAGGGATATTGACGTTTACATTTTTTCCGGCGACTGTATTAACTGCTTACGTAGCCGATCGACGTTTACTCATCTACAAATATCTTCATAAGGGTTACCGAATGAACAAAAGAGGAGTAATCGTTCAGGCAGAGGCAGGCGATTCCGACGGCGGAGTCGAACTTGAGATAAAACCACAACAGGATAGCTTTCATACGGTCGATCGGTTGGCCGATGCCGATACGCCCGAAGCGCGGGAGTTTGAACAAACACGTCGGGATTATATTAATACGTTGAGGGAACTTAGAAAGAAACATCCAACTTTACCGTTGGAACAACTCGAAGTTATGGCACACGAGGAGGTACTTGGTAAGGGACCAAAGAGTAGAGCGTTCTACAGGGTCCAAGCGACAAGGAAAATGGTCGGTGCTGGTAATCTCAGTAGGAAGATCAGCGAGAGAGCTCAAAGCGATCTTAGCGAGGTCAAGGCCGAATTACAGAAAGCCGAGGCCGAGAGTATCGACATAGAAAACGTAAACGCAATGAGAGTCTTCTTCGAGCCAGGACATTACACGGTTATGGAGAACGTTGGTACCTTTGAGATCGGTGTTACCAGAGCTGGCGGAGATCTGAATAAATCCTGTACCGTCGATTATTCCACCGAAGACGGTTCCGCCGAGGCTGGCTCTGATTACGTTAGTGCCAAAGGTACCTTGACCTTCGAATCCGGCGAGACCAAAAAAACGATACAACTTTCCGTTATAGACGACGAGCTTTTCGAAGAAGACGAACATTTTTACGTCAGGTAAACTTATTCAATAAATCTTTTAAAATCTTTCAAATCTTTCATTTGAGAAGAAAAAAAGATCTTCAAAAAAGAAAATGATATTTTTCATGATATAATTTCACTTTCGATCTCCTTCCGACTAGTTTTTTTTTTTTTGTTTCTTTTTTTTCTTTTTTTTTTTTTTTAATCAAACACGATAACCGACACTTTAACCGTGAAAACTCGAGTCCTTATCTACTAGTTTTAGCCGCGAAAGAAGACTAAGAAGAGTTAGTAGTAGAAGAAGAAGAAGAAGAAGTACAGTAGAGCCGCGTCGAGACGAGTAGAGCATAGCGGTGATGCTTCAGACAAGTACTTCCTACTCGGATTAAGAGCTACCAAATTGCTCGTTTGTGGAACAAGCTACTCTCGCACCACTGACGCATATCTCTCATTAACGAGGGACGAATACTTTTATACTTTTTCTTCTTCTTCTTTGTTTTCGTCTTCTTCTTCTTCTTCTTCTTCTTATTCTTTAATATAAAAATGATATCGAAATACCTGCGAGTTTATTTTTTTTTGCCATCATAAATAAAAGTCAAACGTTCATAGTCCGTTTGAAAATTATGTAAAGTTTTTTCAGATTGGATCGATGTTTTTCTTGTTTTTCTTTTTAACCTTTCTTTAACAAAAAAAAAAAAAAAGAAATACAAAAAAAAAGAAAAGAAATGAAAGAAAAAAGATACATCTTCGACATGGGAGAAAGATAGAAGAAAAATTTCTGATGATTTCTAATGATTTTTCGTTTAAGATTGAGCAACGTATCGCAACCAGCCATGCTGGTGTCACCAAGCTTAGCGACGGTGATGATCTTGGACGATGATCACAGCGGAATATTTGGCTTTCCCGAGAGGGACATCGAGCTCGTAGAAAGCGTCGGACAATATCCTTTGCGGGTGGTGAGATACAGTGGCGCCAGAGGACGCGTCATCATTCCTTATCGTACGATCGAAGGAACTGCGAAACCGGGAAAGCAGTATGTTCACACCGAAGGATCTCTCACCTTTGAAGATAATCAAACCGAGTGAGTTTATTACTTTTCTTTATTTCTTTCTTTCTCTCTCTCTCTCTCTCTCTCTCTCTCTCTCTCTCTCTCTCTCTCTCTCTCTCTCTCTCTCTCTCTCTCTCTGTCTCTTTTTCTATTTCGTGTAGGTATATGTCTAGATAAAATATGTAAACGACGTAATGACGTCAACGGAAAGGATAATAGGATAATCGAGATTTATCACGTGACAATCGGCAATTACGTAGGCGAGAAGATATTTTTTCCTCGTATCATAGATACGTAACGTCAAAAATTTTTACTCCGCAATTAATTAAAACAGGCTTCGTTGTTCATATACGTACTTATGTATTATGTATATATTATATATGTATGTATATAAGCGCGGATCATGAAAAACCACGCGATGTCGACAATTCTCGACGATAAAAGCTTTTATTTTTCTTCTTACCTTCTTTTTTACTTTCACTTTGAATTATTATTTTCTTTTTTTGTATGTATGTATGTGTGTGTGTGTGTGTGTGTTATTTTTTTTGTTTTCAAAAATACAACTTAAAGAGTTCTCGAGTGATAAGCGAAATAAGTTCGATGACTTGGCGTGTCGACTTAGCATGCAATGATTAAGCGAACGATAGGTACGAAAAAAGATCGATAAAAATCACCACGTATCGCCTCGAGCTTGAAAGAAAGGAGAAAAAGAACAGTATATAAGAGCGTGATATCTCGAACTTTGTCACGAGCCTGTTTTCGTTTCGCACCCTATAAAAAGGAAAACTCGGATAGAATTCTTGATACTTGATGATAAATATAATACAATAATAAACTACCTATATAAAAGCGCTTTATTTTTATAGATATGAACTTACGTAGACAGGTATATATAAGATGAGTAAAATAATTATTTTATAATCAGCAAATTACTGATTACTCTCAACAAAATTATTTCAAATTGTAAAGAACGTTTATATTTTTTTTTTTTTTTTATAACACTTAGTTTTCGAGAAAATGGATTGTAGATATTAATCGATATCAATCTTCATATACAAATAGTTGATATAATAGTATACGAAGATCGATAAGAATCAAAATTAGTTCGAATCAGAAACATGAGAAACATATGTTCATCTACGTTCTAAAAAACAATAAGAAATAAAGAAAACTGATATAAGAATATTTCTTTGTATAATTTCGATTGATTTTTTTATTACAAAAGATCGAATGCTTACTGATTTTCTATTATGATACTATTTCGATAAAATATTTATGGATATACATCTATATGTGTGATATTCAAACAACCACGAACAGTACTTTGCAAGTAGAAACGGCTTGAAATTGTAACGGGTCATTTTTCGGAAAATTATGGAAGAAAAAATTAAAACGAATGTAGGTCAGTGGGTTGCTGTAATAGAGATCGTGCTCGTGGAACCGTGCTATGGAGTTTGTACGTATAATTTTACCTTTACGAGCCCATTAACTACGCTTTTCCTATGCCTTCCATTTTATTCGCTATTCTTTCATTTCGTTTCATTTCGTTTCCTTTATTTTTTCTCTTCTCTCTCTCTCTCTCTCTCTCTCTCTTTCTCTTTCTCTCTCTCTCTCTCTCTCTTTCCTCTCTCTTTCCTTTTGGCACTGTTTCGATGTTTGACATTTTCTTACCTCGTTCCTCTTTAAAATTTGCGGAGAGTATCGACAAAGCACCCGTATGTTGTAAGATCTTTCGATTTTTCTCTTATTTTTTTTTTCATTAAGTTTGGAGACGGAGTCAAAGATTTATTCATCCTTATAGGAGTGAATCCTATTTCATCTTGACGGTGACTTTTTCTTCTTTTTCCTCTCGCGAAAAATATTAGCTGTTGCCAGAGAAAATTCACTTTTTCCGATAACAGAAAAACTAATTTATCTTTACATGGGGGTTACTGATGTATACGTCGTACGTGCACGTTCAGTTTATTCAAATATTCAACAAATATTTGCGAGAAACAAAATATTAAAACCCTCTGACTTATTATTTATTACATACTGTTTCACACTTATAATATTTTATTCATACTTAAAATAACTATATAATATTTTATTCACACTTAAAAAATATTTTAACATCTTTTTTAAAACTATTTACTTAATTATTTAATTATTTATTAATATAAAAATATATGAAATAATCGTTTTATAATTACAAACAAAAAGTTAATAAACATACATACATGCATACACACATACACATTAGCACGCACGTATATGTCAGTGTTCCTGATAAGATGAAGTAAGTAATGTAAAGTAGGATATAGTATTAAGAAGATCATTACTGCTTAGCTATACGTTATGATTTATTAATGATCCTCTGACGATCTTTTTCCTTCAGTTAGTAAAAAGCTACAAAGAATATAGAAGGACAAGGGGAAGATTCATCGTTTTCACTTGGGCGATCATAATTTTCACTTCTATTTCTCTTATCAAGCAATCATTGGATTTGATATTGCAAGGTCGACACGAGAGAAACTTATTGTAGGAAAGAAAATAGAAAAAGAAAAAAAGAAAAAAAAATCTATATTCGCATTTCTTCAAACTCTAAACTGAAACTCAAACTACTAGTCGATCAAAATAGCTCCATCGAAGAGAGCAATTTCGAAAAGAATTGAACTAGAACGTTGGTCAATACTTTCCCTTCCTCGAAAGAGAAAGGAAAGTCAACGTCTTGTCTGGACGTCTTTACGGCGCCATCGTCGCCAAGTTTTACCTTCTTTCGCTAAACTTTTCCTCCATTTTACTCCTTCGACTTCCGATCGCTGAAACAAGAGAATAAGAAAGAGAGGAGGGAGAGAGAGAGAAAGAGAGAGAGAGAGAGAGAGAGAGAGAGAGAGAGAGAGAGAGAGAGAAAGAGATGAAGGTAGTGGTTCGACGACGATGCGTTGTAACGAGCGTAAGGAAAAAAACATGCGGGAGCTCGTAAAGTGGGCCAATAGAGGGGCGGGAAGACCTATAAGCATGCAGAGCGTTACGCCCTTGTGTTTCTCCATCCTCTACCACCGAGCTTTCACTTCCACGTTCTCGATGAGCTTGCTCGCTATCACGGCCTCCAAATTCTCAGAGAACGTTAAACATCTTTCGTTCGTACTTCGATCATTTTTGAGTTGAAAAAAGAAAAAATTAAAGAAAGAAAATATTAAAGAAAAAAAGGAAAAGGAAAAAATAAAACAGTAAAAAAAGGAAAAAGAAAAAGTAATAGTAAAAAAAAAAAAGAAATAAAAATAAAGTTCAGAAAGAATAAGACAATAAAGAATAAGACAGGCAAATGGATAGAGTAAGTTGCTTTGTGTTGAAGTTCGATGCCAAATAAGATTTCGATGAGTCCACGTGCGAGAGATTCATCTACTAGCTAAAGCAGGTAATTGCGAATTCCGCCACGAAAACTCATTTAAAAGTCGAATACGCCTGTACTCATTGCGAAAATTGGAATTCGCTCTGGTTCAAAGCGAACGATGATGAAGAAGAAGAAGGAGAAAAAGAGAAGGAAGAAGAAGACGTGCTACGACGCGGTGGTTCGGTATTCGTCGCTAGACGAATGAAATTTCGTTCCACGAAAGAACCTCACGTCCGTCCTTCATCTTTCTCGACTACAACTTATACCTATCAGACTAGACTCCAAATGGAATTTATTATAGCCGCACGTTACGACTTTACAAATTATCTAAAAACTAGCAGATCTTTTTATCTTATTCTTATTCCGGATAATCGTATCCATTTTTCTTTTTTATTTTTCATTTTTTTTTTTACCCTTTATTCTTTTTTTCTTTTTTTTTTTTTCTTACATTATTATAAAATTTTAACGAACAACTGTTATTCCCATTCAATCATAAAGATAATATAGAGCACGCAGTTCTAATCGTTTAAGAACATTATTGATTTAATCCTCGATAATTAAATTTTATGTCATGTTTATCAACAAATTATATGACATGAAAAAAGAGTTACAGTATATTATTTACGTTGGTATGATTAAATTATATATCAAAAAAACAATTTATACCTGAAAAATACTCACAAGGAAAAAACAAAAAAAAGCTTTAATTATACGAAGTAATAATTTAAACTTTGGTAGTGAAAAAATTCAAAGTTGCATAGTATTATATAGATGATTAAATAATCTCGAAACATAATCAAAACATCCAAACATAAGAAGCATAAGAACAATAACAATCAAAATAATATAATAATGTAATAATAAAATAGTTCGAAATAAACATCACGAATAACATCGATATATCAAATTGAAATAAATTTGAAATCGTTACAATTTCTCTTTTTTATCTATGTGGTTATACATTACCACTCTATCAATAAATGAAATCGGAGATGTGATTGCGTTTTATTGAAAAGAAAAAGAACAAAAAAAAGAAAGAAATAGAGAAAAAAAATTAGAAAAAGAAAAAAAAGAAAACAACAACAACAACAACATATGTAGGTAATATACGATAGTAAACTGTTCAAACTCTTGGTTGTTCTCGTAGAAAGTCACGCGATCGAAGATTGCAATCGGAGAAGACGTAATACTCGGAACAATTTGCGAACTCCAAAAGAATTAATCGATGAACGATCCATGTTCTCCGTTCTCTGCATTTCTCTCTCTCTCTCTCTCTCTCTCTCTCTCTCTCTCTCTCTCTCTCTCTCTCTCTCTCTCTGCCTTCCCAGCCGTTTTCGCTTCTGCATGAATTCCCTGTCCCCCTTCTCTCTCTCTCAACCACCGTCTTCTTACCCTCCGATTGCAGTCCGCAAATTTACGAGCATGACTTTTGCCGAGATCATAATTCTTCATGGTTTCTAAAATGAATACTAACGATGTCAGCCATGACTGCTTGATCATGGTCTATGAAGAGAATATAATAAATTGCCCTTAATTATAAAGCAGGTAAAGAGATTGAAAGAGATCAGTTGATCGAATTCACAATTAAAGTTTAAGTTAACGATCAAATGTAATAAACGTGAAGTAAACGAGGATTGAAGGTATGCGTGGATTAGATAATTAGTTACTTTTAATTATAATCGTTTCTCGTAAAAATGATCACTACATGAGTTTTCCGACGAATCACTTTTACGATAAATATCTTTTTCTTTCATCGATTAGCTTTTTATTTATTTATTTTTTACTTATTTATTTCTCTTCCTTTTCGTTTTATTTACAAGAATATGTCAATGCTTTATAACTTTGTTGAAAAGGTGTTTATAGCTCTTGGATATGGAACGATCGTATATACTACATAAACATTAGGATAGATAAGCGAACGAAGGGATGACCTACATTTTTGAAGGGACTTAAAACGGGACACGAAAATGTGATATATGATATATATATATATATATATATATATATATATATATATATATAACGAATAATACCGTATAGTAAAAGAAAGATTAATTATTTTCGTTTTATGTGTTACAAACTTTCATCGAGTTTGAACTTGAAGTGTACAATTTCGATTACGAGCTGCCATACTCTCTTTCATCATTCAAATGGGTGTGAATCTTATCGACCTTGTCTTATTTTCTCATCGGAAAGCATCGCACGTAGGTACATACATCTAAGCCAAACTAAACTAATGGAATACCCTTCCAGGGTTACATACAGTATCTATATTCGTTTACACGTTGTATAAATGGAAGATGAATTTAATACGATTTATGGGATTTCTGTTTAGACATTATTTACAAATGTCGAACGTAAGGATATCATCAATAAGGATACCTTTAAGATATCGATAGGAATCTAACAAAACGTTGACGAGTGTATTTCGTCCTCTTTTATCATGTTCCTATGATCTAAAAAACGATCGAATACATATTGAGTGGAATGTATTCGAAGGAATAGTACAATGTATATCTCTATGGCTGACATTTGTCCTCTATACTTAATGTTCCGTACTGATGTTATGAGAGAGATATACTTGCCTTCTATTCTGGACATACTTGTATAAACAGCATTCTAGTGTTGAAGTATTGATATTCGATTGGTATTTGTTTTTACCATACGAGTAAACAAAATGATCTCTTTCTTTCTCTCTCACTCTTTCTTCCTATGTCTCTGTCTTTATCTTTATCTCTTGTGTTTCTTTCACGCTCTTTTCTCTTTTTTTTGCTCTTATCATAGATTTTATCGTTAAAAAATGGTAAAATAAAGAAAGAGAGAGGAAGATAAAGACGTTAGTATATAAAATGATTACTTTCTTTTGTACGCCATTGTTAGTATCATAGTTTTTAACGCTACATATACAATGTATGCTTTTATCATAAATTGTATTGTTTAAAATGATTAGAGAGAGGGAGAGAGAGAGAAAGGGAAAGAGAAAGAGAAAGAGAGAGAGATTAATAAACAAAATGATCACTTTCTTTTGGATTCCTTTCACTTGTTTCGTTCTTTTTTTACTTTCTTCATAATTTTTAATGTTCGAAAAATGAGAAAAGGGAGATGTTAAAAGACCGTTAATTCCATTTATAGGAACAAAATCTCTTGAAAATGTTTAGCCACGTGTAACGAAGCGATTTCGAAAACGACCTTTCCATTTCGTTAGACTGCTTCTCTCGTTTCACATTCTTCTTTTCCCTCGATGTTCACGCAAAGAAGAAGAAGAAGAACAAAAAAGAAAAAAGCAAAGTTGGAGAAAGGGGTTTACAGTTAGTAGAGTCGATGTTGTTACGTTTATCGTCTATGGTGCGTGAAACGTTATCCAAAAGGGTGTTACCTCCATGTTGCCTTCGTGAACGGTTTAAGAGAAAAGTTGAAAGAGCCAGAGGGACATTTACGAAGACAAAAGAAAGGAAGGGGGTGAAGAGGAGGAGAAGGAGGAGGAGAAAGAGGAGGGTGATGCCGTCAATTCTTCAGACGTAAATCCCCGTTAAAAGAGATGAACGTCTCGAAGCATTTTAGAGGTCAAACTTTCTTTCGGTTTGTTTATTGAACGTTAAAAGCCGATACATCGAAACGATTTAGCCCATTTATTTTGCGTTATTATAGAAAGGATAAATACAGGAACCATTCGTAAAATCTTTTGAGGAAAATAAATCTCTTTTAAATTAATAAATCTGAATTAAACGAAGATAAATAAAATTTCATCTAAAGTGCAAATTGAAAAGCGGATCTTTTAAAATATCCATATCGAATCCGTTTAGGTAAGATCTACGGTCTTTAAAGTCGAGATTGTCACAGGTTATGATGATTTCTTACTCTTTCTCTTTCTCTCTCTTTTTCTTACTTTCCTTTCAAATTCGTTCAAAGAATTTTACGACTAGTCTGTGTAGATGGGAAAAAAGAAAGAAAGAGAGAGAGAGAGAGAGAGAGAGAGAGAGAGGGAGAAAGGGAGAAAGAGAGAAAAAGAAATTGCTTCATGGGAACGAAGCTGCGTATTCTCGCCGTTCGAATGAGATTTCTTTTCTTTCCGAGAAAAAGGCAAATAAAAGAGAAAAGCTCGAATTCGACCGTTCTCTCTCTCTCTCTCTCTCTTTTTCTCTCTTTTTTTCTCTTTTTTCTTCTTTTTTCCTCTTTTTTTTTCCTTTCTTTTTTTATTTTTTCTTACGGAATGTATCGTAGTGTACTTTCCTTTGTACAGCCTTTTTTAAAGTTCCAAGTTCGATTTTTTTTCTAATTCTATCAAATACAAAGAAAGAAATAAACGAAGAGATATACATAGATCTATTCCATTTATATTCGTACGTGTAAATACGCCTTTCCATTGTTTTCTAATGGGCTCTAATCGCTTTCGTAGAAACTGATCTTTGTCATCGTCGTAGTAGTCGTTGATGTCGTATAATAAATTTGTTGGCGAGTACCAACGAGGCAATGGGAGTCACTCATCGTCGTGTATCATCGTACGCGTTAACTACGTTCGGCGTAGGAAGCGTGATTAATTAGGAAACATCCACGTGTGCGGGGAATGCATTTAAAAGGGGGAAAATAAATTCATCGTAGTTGACATCGAGGGCGACGAAGATTGGGGGGGTAAATAGTTAATGCGAATGGAGATGCCGGTGATTACGTAAATCTTTGAAGATCTTTTTTACCGGTTCTTTTTTCTTTTATAAGGTTAAATTAAACTCCCTCATCGAATCATCCCATTCAAGGATAATAATGATAATAATAATAATAATAATAATAATAATAATAATAATGACAATAATAATAATAATAATAATAATAATAATAATAATGATAATAATAATAATAATGATGATGATGATGATGATGATGATAATAATAATGATAATAATAACAATAACAATAATAATAATAACAATAATAATAACAATAATAATAACAATAACAATAACAATAATAATAATGAGAAAAGTTGTCTATCTATATCGAACATTTAGAAAAGATTGCTTATAATGAAGGGATCGTCCTAATTTCGACGTTGACGACGCCGATAGGAGAAAATAGATGAACTTAGTATCGCGTTTACAGTTCTAATCATGGTCGCATGCGCGACTCAGACGAATATCGCGTTTCTAACATAACGAGGATAGAAAAAAATTATGAGCTCGAAAAGGGTCAGAAGCTCGTACGTGATCAAGGATTTTTCTTCGATCGTTTCTTTTTTTCTTCGTTTTCTTTTTCTTTTTCTTTTGTCTTTTTCATTTTTTTCTTTTTTTCTTTCTCTCCTCAAACGAGATCGATTCGTTTTCTACGATAAACGTTTATCCAGAGATATTTATCTTAAACGAGTACGCTCGAAAAACTCTCGAATATGTTAACTTATTCTTCAATCTTTCATGAGAGGTATATCGACGTCACACTATATCGAACGATTAACATTTTATTCTCTTTCATAAAATCGATTCCAGATTGATAAGTTCTCATTGAGATCTAAATGATTGTTACTTATTTCCAATAAACGAATACGATGTATACATTTCGAGTTATCAAATATTTTCTTCTTTTTTTTTTAATTTCTCCTGTGCTCCGCTTGGAAAAATGTATAGAGGGCTAAAGTATTAGAGGGGTATTGAAAAGTTGAATCGAACCGTTCACAACGACCCTTCTTACGCCACTTATATGTCACGGCCGGCTCACAGCCGGGAGACATTGATATATCTATCGAAAGCTCTTGGATAAAGGAAGATGGCGATAGCTATGTACATACGTATCTATGTAACTACATATGTATGTATGAACGACTGTATGTACGTACGAACGAGAAACGGCTCGTGAAAGCCGGGTCGCAAGCCATACAAACCTATGTATATGTATCTACATAAAAATAACTATCAACTGAGAATTTATTTCGATTTATTGATTTCGTTTGTTTATTTGTTTGTCTCTTTTAATTTTCGATTCCGCAAGGAAGTTTTGTTGGAACAAAAAAGAAAAAGAAAGTTTGAAAAATAAAATACAGTAAGACTTTAAGGAATTATCGTCGTATTATAAATTACCGTATCGAATTGATGCAAATTTCATATTTTTTCGTATAGTTCAACTCTGAGGATTAAAAAATTTTTTCTCGTACCTTCGTACTTGTTAGTTCGCACGGATGAAAAGCAACGAAGCGACGGGAAAAGAGGAGTAGTTTATGTTACGTAACCGTGTAAACATACGAGGGCGCGTGTATAGAGAATGTCTGCGCATATTTCACAGTCGTCCTTACGCTTCTCTACTCGAGGTAACAGTGGAAACTTGATTTTTCATATCACCGTCATTTTTCTCTTCTAAACTAAATAACAAAGACGATCATTTGCCTCTGTGATTTTGACTTTTTTTCTTGTTTTTTCTTCTTCCTAAGACTTATACATATCACACTAAAAATAGTGAAGTCGTACGGTTCAGTTTAAATCTTCTTTATAATCCATCAAGACTCAATGCACTTTTATATTTTAAAATAATTTTTTTCAAATATCGAATTTTCATTAAATTACTAGTATAAAATAAACTTTTGAGAAGGCTAGATCAACGAAAAGATATATTTATGTATATATATATATATATATATATACAAAAAAATATCGAAAATGTAGGAGGATTTTCCATGATGATATACATAGGATAAAATGTTGAAAATGTCAAATGTATATAGATATATAATTAGTCACTTGGTTTAATTCTTCTAATTTTATCGTTCTGCGAGGAAGCATTATGTTACGGACGCGTCAGCTTTTCTATTTTCCATGGCTTAACATTTTCATTAGAGAGATTTTAAGGGTAAATGGTGATCGCTGACATTTATCATCGAATAATTCATTGGCCTCGTCAACTTTGGATCCATTTAAATTATTAAATTATTTTATATACTTATATAGCAATAATTACCAAAGGATTTCTTTCTTTTCTTTTTCTCTTTTCTTTTTTTTTCACTTTTTTCCTTTCTTTTGTCTTTCACGCTCAAGCTATTATCAACCATCGTTTACGGCCTTAATTTTATCTCACTTTATTTAATCTCCTTCATTTTCGACACTTTGGAAAACGAAAAAAAAAGAAAAAAAGTCGAACATCAGTAGATTGGATTGGCTAGTTCGTTCGATTTATAACGAGCGATGTTCGTCGAGTGGGTACCTTGTCAAGAGAAGGTACGAAACGAGATTGGTAAAATAAGAAAAACTAGGAGAAGAAAGAAGAAAAGAAGGGAAAAAAGTAAAGAGACACCATTACTTCTTTCATATTCATCTTCTTCTTTTTCTTCTTCTTCTTTTTTCTCTTCTTCTTTTTCGTCTTCTTCTTTTAATTTATCTACATATCGAGTCGGAAATTCCAATAAGAAAAATTGATTTTCCGTAAGCTGCTCAATTGGAAGTTTTAATCAATTAGGATTAATGAGACATAACAAAAGGAGGTACTCCTTTGAACAGCGTACATAGTCAACTCGTATACTCATTATTTATATCACACATCTATGTCTATATTGATCAATATTTTAATTCCACTATTTACATATTCTTCATAAGTTAATAAAAATATGTTATATTTATAATTTTTAATTATCGAATTTTACAAAATACAAAAAAATTTTCCCCCTATTAATATTTTCTCGCAATATTCTCTTAAACGGCTCTTAAACTTTTTTCATTGTAACAATCTGATAATATATAGTCTGTAATACTCTTTTATGAAAAAAATTGAAGTGCTAATTCTTTCATATTGTCACTTAAATCTTTAAGAATGTGGGACAAAATGAGTTCTCGTTTTATCTCAGCGGTCGAGTATATTATTTACTATGAAAAAAAGAAAAACCAAATAATTATCTTTGTACAAATGTAAATTCTTATTTATAACTTAATTTTTATATCTCTCCCGGTCCTTAATAAAAGCAGGGTTGAAAAATTAAGCAATTTGCGAAGATGAAGCAAAACGAGAAATAAAAGTTTATTCTTTTTAAAGAAATACTCTTTTTTTCGCATAAATTTCAAGCATACCAATTCAAACAAATTATTCGAGATTATTTTTAACAAATGTCATTAAAATTTCGATTGAGGCAAAGTCATAAAAAATTAGAGGTACTTCCAGATGGGCCTGAAGTTGTTAGGTGGTCAAAAAAATCTGAAAAAAAAAGATAAGATTAACCCAAAGAAGAGTGATCTATATTCTTTTTTTTTTAGATATCTTTTAAGAACTTTTGACCAGCCTAGAAAGACTTTAGCATCCATCCTTCTATAATGGAAATTAAAAATATTTATGATTTTCATCGAAAGTTAATATTACATTATTTCAATTCACTTTAACAAACGTTAATAAGGAGCAACAACAATATTTTTATTTCTTTTGCGTCGATGAACAAGCGAGTGAACATGAATTAACTTGATATACATATAGGTCGACCGAAGGTGATGATAGTATAATGTTTTAGAATTGTGCACGGTATCGTAACTATCGGTCGACTCTTCGGGTCTCTACAGACGACGAGTTGGTTATCGTCACGGCGTGGCTTCAAGTGTAAGGTCAGAGTTATTTTAGAGATAACCACGTTACCTTCGACCTCCTCCCCCTTCCTTTCACCCTACTCCTCCCTTTCTCACCACCCTCCTTCTTCCTCGCTATTCCGAGGATTTACATAAATAAAATAATAAACGATGACGCGAAAGAAAGAGAGAGAGAGAGAGAGAGAGAAAAAGAGAGAGGGAGAGTCTTCTCTTACCACACCCCATTCCTTCTATTAGATTTTTTCGCACAATTTTTTGTATCTCTTAAAATTATCGTTTTTTTTTCGTTTTCTTGTTGGATTTTAGAAAAACCGTCAGTATGGAGATCATCGAGGAAGACTCTTACGAAAAAGATGCTCTCTTTTATGTTGAACTTGGGGAACCACAGTTACAAGGAGGTAAGTTTTAAATAAATATATATAATAATAATAATATAATTGAATTGTGTGTGTCCTAATGTTCCTCGTGTTCTTTTAATTGTTTACTATTACCGTTGAAAAGTCGCTCAGGTCATTATTAGTCGAGATGTTTCTTCGCGATGGAGTAAAAAAAAAAATAGGGAAGAAAAAAACAGAAAGAAAAAAGAACGAAGCAAAGAAAGAGAGCTGCAAGAGATGAATGAGAGTGGTCTGACGATGAATGGAGCCGATTATAGTCTCTCGGTGATTCTAAACTTATTTTTCTTTTCTTTTTTCCTTTCTTTTTTTCTTTCTTTCTTTCTTTCTTTCTTTCTTTCTTTCTTTTTTTCTTTTTTTCCCTTTCTTTTCTAATTCTTTTTCCCTCTTAATGAAGATTAATTCGTTCGAGAAGATCGTTGATCGGTATGCCTCATAACTTTTTAAAATTGCATGGAATGAGAGGGTTGAAATTCACGGAATTTCACTCTATATATCCCTGTTAGAATCTATACGGAGAGAACATTTTTTTTCCCTCTCATTGTTTCAACGTGTTTTCTAAAGGAAGGAAGAAAGAAAAGATGAGGTGCATTCGATTGCAACGAGAAACGGTACGGGCATTCATTCTTCTTATATTATTCTTTCATGCATTTGAGGAATGTTTTTTTTTACGCTTTCTCCCATCACTTCGAATCAATAACGATAAATTGCTTTTAAATACATTAAATATATCGGTCAAGTGCGATCTATGTACATACATATTTAACTAAATATAAACATATATATATAAATATATGAAAATATATTTATCCCAGATAAATACAGTATTCTATTACGTTTCCTTTTCATTAATTTGTCATGCTTTCGTCGATATTATACTTGGATTTCGTCACACTGAATGTAAGTTTCGCATAAACACGTTATAATTATCGAATATCGTATAAATTTCGATGATATCTGTTTGATCTTTAATGATAAAAAATATTAAACACAAAAATGTATTTTCGTATAGATCGTAACCAGAGATGCAAAAGTTTCTAAGTGATTTTATAAATCTATTACTACTTTTCTTGAGATTTTTTATGCTTTTAATTAAGCTTGATAGTTCTACAATTTGATAAATGATCGGTTTAAAATTTCTCGGCGAAAAAAGAGTAATTGATTTATTAAATCACCCAAAGACTTTTAGTACTCATTTTGTATTATATGTTGAAAAGCTTAAAAAAAGAAAATACTTCTTTTTCATTTTTGTAGGTTTATGTCATTCTCATTCCAAAACGTTAGTACAGTTAACATCATAGTTCATATATATGTTGCTTCATAAATGTCGATCGATTTCTTTTCAAAAACGTAACTTCTTTACTTTTGGTGATCTAGTGACCATGATTTGCATATTACGAGTTTTCCCAACGTCCTCACTCGTAACACTCGCTCTCAAGTTCATGCATATGCATTGCCTTATTTTATTTATAATTATTTTATCTTTCGTACTCTCTATTCTTCTTTTTTCGCGAGACGTACCTATGGCAAGATGCAGAAATTCATTCGTTCGTTCAATCATTTTAAAAACAAAGTAAAGCCGCCCGTAAAATCCTGAAATTTCGCTACCGACTCATTCGGACACTCTGACAACAAAAAAAAAGGAAGAAACAAAAAAAAAAGGAAGAAACAAAAAAAAAGAAGAAGTAAAATGGACGAATGGAGAAAAAAGATAATCAATTAGCTGATCGAATTGATTTCACATCGACGAAACAAAATCTATGAAGTTGGTCTAAGAGATGATTAACTCCATAATGATAATTTCATTATTTCTTTGTATCGCGCAATCAAATAATAAAAGAAAAAAGTTATTTCATTCTCGTTTTCATTAATATAATATAAAACATTATATCTACTTTATTATTTTTACAACTTTTATAAATTTATCCAAAGCATCCTTTCCTCAGATTATTTTTATAATGAAAATAAATTTCATAAATACACGTTTTACATGTTAACAGGTTAATGGCTTGGGTATTATTTATTTTTAGATAGGTATATATATATATATATATATATATATATAATTCCAAGAACGATCGTTTGATGATATACGTGTAGGTGTATACATACTAATCGTTTGGTATTACACGTTCTTTTGTATATTAATCACGTGACATTGAGAAGTAATTCGAATTGTTTCTGTCTCGAGATCTGTTAATCCAGCTTTCAGGATGTCATCTCACGTAGGAAAGGGAAAGAGAAAGAGAAAAAGAAAGAGAAATAGAAAGAGAGAAATAGAGAGAGAGAGAGAGAGAGAGAGAGAAGTGGGAAGACAAATTATTATCCGGCAGCAGGCGGAACAACTCCGATGATAGTAGTGGGGTTGGACTATTATTAGCGTGACTCACATTCCCATTATTTCTGTTGGAGCTTCTGAATGCGCTTAGGTGTTGTTTCATGATTCAACTTACGTGCGCATCATACCATCATAGGATTATTCAAACGCGTTTCATGCTTTGTCTCACCTTGAAACCTCTTTAGTTAACCCTAAGACACATGACAAGCTAATTAATGATTTCTGGATGGAAAACGATAAACGTTATAAAACTAATCATATAAATGTTATTAATAAGTGCCACATATAAATAAGTGCTACAATTATTTCATAAATGCTATTAAGCGTTTAAAAACTGACCGATGTGTTAATGTATACGTGTACGAGCGAATATGTATGCGCGTTTGCGTGTATGTGTGCGTATGTGTGTAATTTGACCAATTTTGATTAGTATCGAATAGTTTGTCTTTATTACAATACTTTAACACCTACAACATATTTATATACATATATTTATATTAAATATTTACAACTCGATTAAACAACTCGATATAAAACTGGTTAACAACAAAATCTGACGTTGAATTAAATTCGACATAGGAAGGTTTTGTATCATAAAAAAAAAATTAATAAAAGACATGAAGAGAGATAGAGATGTAGAGAAATAGGTATTTTATGTATAATAATAATTATACATAAATATTAGATATATTGAAAAAGGAAAGAATATAACATCGTTGTAAGTATGTTCGTGATATTTATCTAAGATATATGAAATTCGAAATATTGACCAAAACAAATAAAAGATATTCAATGAAAAAGTATCGCCAGTTTCTAGTGAAATATCGATGATAATAATAATACGATGAAATATTCGACGTTTAATGGATTTCAATACGAATATACGTATATACTTATGTAAAGATAAAAATAAATACATAGATACTTATTACGTCCATTTATCTATGTGTGTCTACAAAGGTATACATATGTATCTGTGTATGTATCTATGTATGTATGTATGTATATTCATCGTTCATATTATGTATAGAATGTAGAAAAATAATAAAAAAAAAAAGCTAAAATGAATGATATAACAGTGACATTAAATAAAAGATAAAATTTAAAAGGTTGAACGTTTTTTTCTCGACTTTGGGAACTGGTTTAAAGAAATATATGGCGTTGAGATAATAAAACCGGCAATTTCAAAGGCGAGCATTTATTAATATACTTTTTTTACGAGGACAATAAAACGTTACTAAATATAAGATAATAATACCTTAATATATGCCACGTTCGTAATGCAAGCCGTATGTTTTTTTAAATATCCGTGTATATAAGTGTTTATGTATGTTATATATTTGTACGAGTTTTATGCTATGCATTTGCCACGTTGTTCTCGGTTGCGTTAACAAAATATATTTTTATTCTTTAAAAAAAAAAAAAAATAAAAAAAAAATAAAAGAAAAAGAAAAAAAGCAGGGAAACACGTTTGCCAAAACGAGAATAAATATACCGTTGTCTACGTAATTAACTTTATAATTATAGTATAAATTTTTAGAATATTCGAGAATAAAATTTAATTCGAGAAACCTACGTGTACATACACATACATAACATTATATAGGTATATAACGAATAAAAAATAGGTATATAACAAATTAAAAATGAATAATATAAAAAACAAAATTTATACACACACACACACACATATATATATAGTTATATAACGAAAAGAAACAAATTAAGAATGATTTCAAGTGATTAATAAAAACAAAAGTGGTGTTCATCAATGTGAAATCAATAATGAAAGGGCGTTGGATGGTTCGATGAAGCATTTAACGATCGAGAAAAAAGATAGCAGTGAATAGGATACGCTAATAACGAGAGTAATGAAGATTACGATTCTAGTCTCGTCCTTCGGAAAGGAATTATGTTCTTTATCGTACGGCCACGGTCACGTTTTTCCTCTTATCCTCTTTCCGTTTTTTCCCTCCCTTTTTTTCTCTTTCCCTTTTTCTTTTTTTCCTACCAGCCCATTCCATTTTTCTATTCTTTAACCCCCGTTGCTCATGCACGCTGATACTTTCGTGATAATGGATCGTTCGTTTCTTTCCTATCCTCTTCTTCCTTTTGTCACGGTCTCCAGCTGTTCCCTCTTGTTCCTCCCATACCACTGACCCACATTTTAGAAACGCATATTTTTTCCTTTCCTCTTTCTTTTTTTCTTTCTTTCTTTCTTTCTTTCTCTTCCTCTTCTGCCTCCTCTCTTCCTCTTTCTCTCTCTCTTTCTCTCTCTCTCTCTCTCTCTTTCTCTGTCTCCCTATTTTATAACCGTAGTGCAAAGAGTCGTAAAAATACATACATATATACATACATACGTATAAATATACATATATATTCTTGCAAGGTCGTGCCGCATATACTCGGATGGGCTTTGAGTGATAAATGACTGAAAACCAGGAAAGAGAGAAAGAACACAGGGAGTGGCATAGGGTAAAAAAGAAAGAAACCCTTTTCGCATCGGCCAAGGCCGAAGGACATTGGCAATGAACTTTCGACATCGAATCGAACGAGTAATAATATCGTTCCACGTTTTATCTTTATCCCTTCTATTGTCTACTCAATAACAAATATCGCTTGATTCCATGTTCCGATTTTTCTACTTTTTTAAGATTACACTTGTAGATATTCTTTTTGTATTTTGCGAAATTCATGATAAAACGATTAAAAGGGAAAAAGAAAAGAATGGAAAATGAAAAAAAAAAGAGAAAAAAGTAAAAGATCGAACAAATATACGACAAAATAAATTCGACGTTTTGATAGATATTCGCGAAAAGCTTTCTTTGATTCTTTGGGAACGTGAAAATGTCGAACCTGCCAATCTCGTTGAGGTCCATAGTTTGTTTTGTTTTCGATTTCCCTTAGTTTTTCTCTCTTTTTAAACAACCACTCCTAACGTTGACCTACATTTTAAAAACGCCAATCTCTCTTCTTTTTTCTCTTTCTCTTTTTTTCTCTCTCTCTCTTTCTCTCTCTCTCTCTCTCTCTCTCTCTCTCTCTCTCTCTGTCTCTTCCTTATTCTCTCTCTCTTTTTTCTTTCTCTATCTTTTTCTTTTTCCCCTCTCTTTCTCTCTCTCTCTCTCTCTCTCTTTTTCTTTCTCTCTGTCTCTTTCTTATACTCTCCCTCTTTTTTTCTTTCTCTATCTTTTTCTTTTTTCCTCTCTCTCTCTCTCTCTCTCTCTCTCTCTTCCCTTCATCCCTCTTTTTTTCCTCTTTTTTTGAAGGAATCTCGTTGAAACTCATAAGAAGACATACTTCCAAAGCTGTGAGGAAAGATCGCAGGATGTAACGACAAGTATTCAATGTAAATCATGAAGATACGAAAAGTACGTTTTTTTTTCGATTTCCTCGGAACAATTGGCAATGAAGCTTCGCTCGAAAAGCTTCCCATCGTTTCTATATAGAAACAGGATTTCGCTTTTACCTCTAACATGTTCATGGTGGAAAATATATGAGTTCTTTTTCAGAATGAAACATTGCCGAAACGTCGATTTCTCTATTTCCAACAAATTTTCTTGATAATTACACAACGATATTTTTTTCCTTCTTATTAATTTTTGTTTTGCTTTTATTTTTTTTTTTTTTTATTTTTATCCTTTTCTCTTTCTTCTTTTTCTTTTTTAAATATATAACAGAAGCTGAAAAAGATATAACTGATGATCGTAACTCGTGACGTATCGCATATAAGGATCGTACGATCGAACGAAAAGGCAACACTTGCAATTAGTCTTTGGGTAACATCGGTGAAATAATTAAATCGTTGTCGAAAAATTCGATCGAAGTAATTCCCGTGAAGCTCGATGGTACATTAAAGCATTCGAAAGGTGTAATACCGAAAGACGTTAAATCAGTGTCCAGGGAGAGACTATAACGAATCGATGTCACAGTAATTGCACGGGATTAGGTAACGGGATTAGATTAGAGAGCGGGGTAAGATGTGTGATTTCATAAAACAAAATTTTTAATAATGACTGTTTATTAAAAATATATTCGGACTGGAAAGTACATTTTTTGTTTTCTTCCTTTTTTTTTGTCGAATGGAAATCGAACGAACTGCCAATTAACGTTTTCACTTGTCGTAAGATAAATCGTGTTTTTAATTAAAAAAAAAAAAAAAAAGAATTGGAAATATATCCGTTGGATACAAGGATTTTGGATATCGAACGTGAATCTAATTCAATTGAATCATTTTCTTTTTTCTTTTTTTCTTTTTTTTTTTTTCAAAAAGACAAAATAATCTAATCAATTAACGATTGGTAACCAACGAACAAATAAGAGCTCATCGAGTGTCGATGGATCGTTTTATTTGAAAAATCTCTCATCGCAAAACGTGACTCGATTTTCCTTTCACGGATTAACGGACGGCGAATGAAAAAAAGAAAAAGAAAAAAAAAAAAGAAAAGGAAAAAGAAAAAGAAGGAAAAAAAGAAATGACAGGAAAGATACACTTAATTTGAGCGTATTCAATTTCGGCGTAGTCAAATATATTTAAGGAAAGTCCCGTTTTCTAATACATAGCTAATACACTTTCATATTGAGAGAAAACTCTTCTGGTTGTTCTACAATACGGTAAATCTCTAGAGGCGATCGCGGTAATGTTATCAGAACGTAGCGTGAAATCTCATATATCACGAGAACATCCATTTGCACGGGTCTCTAGGGGACGTACAAAGAGTTGTCCAGTTGGTAGGACGCTTTTCCGGACTTGTATGTAGTAATACCAGGATATATAATCGGGTATCCCATTCATTTTGATTTCCTCACTGATTTAGACATTACTTCGACGAATTCCCAACGAATTCCCGACGAATTCGATAATGTTCTTTTTCCGCTTTCATTGGAAACGAAATAAAAGATATTCGTAATAGAATAAAAAATATATATATATATTACGATATTATATATATATTATAATATGATATTATATATATGATATTATATATATATTATAATATGATATTATATATATGATATTATATATATATATATATATATATATATATATATATATATATATATATATATATATATATATAAGTCGCCATTAGTACAAAAGAATGTGATAAGCTTCAAGACGAATATCTTTTTAAAGCTCGATTTATTTCTTAGTGATCTTTGTATGTATTACAAGTGGTATTATAGGTCGGGTCAAGAGATGCTTGCACGAATGGACCTTACTTTCGAGGACTCGATCTCAACCTAAATCAACGCTTAACGAGAACGTTAAAAGGAGTATAGAGAACGAGAGAGCGCGAGAGAGAGAGAGAGAGAGAGAACCGAAAAGGACCGTTGATAAACAATGAGTGTATGTAAAGCGATTAATAACGCTCTGATGACGAACCATTTTCACAACAGCAATATCCTTTGTACGTTCTCATTTTTTATTATGTCAAATTTTCATTCAAACTCGTTTCAAGTCATAAAACTCGGGTCGTTTCAACACGAAGATCATCCTAGTTATTCAAAGAAGGTTAATCGAATGAAAAACATCGTTGAATATTAATGAAACCGAGACATGATTTCTACCAGTAATTAACACTTGATTTACAGACATTCGTTATGTAACTTATATATATATATATATATATATATATATATATATATTTATTTATTTATTTATTGAAATGTCTCTTTTTTCTTTTTTCGTCATAATGTTATTAATTCGTATTGATCCAAGATTCAAGAAAAATTTATGATTTTTCTAATTTCGTTCAATCGTGAAATTTGAAATTTGTCAAATCCTGATTGGGTATTTTGTAAATTTATTTATCAAATCGATAAGCTCTTATCGCGATACATAGATTCTTGAGAAATTATTTACAAATAAAAAAGAAAAAATAAAGGGAGAAAATAAAAGGATAGAGGGACGCGAGAACGAAAAAATATAATATCTAGTCGTAAAATAAGAAGTATGTATTTTCACACTTAGGTCACGTTCTCTTTTTCGATCTACTTCAATAACCCTTAAGCCTTTCGCCCTTCCATGGCTCTATTCTCTCTCTCTCTCTCTCTCTCTCTCTCTCTCTCTCTCTCTCTCTCTTTCCTTCTCTTACTATCTATCTATCTGACAGGTTATTTCGTACTCTGTCTTCGTAAAAACGCGACTTTCCCATCTTTTGAAATATAAGACGCACGTGTGTGTGTCTTTTCTTATAACCTGACCTCAGAGCCCAAATGTCTTTAAAACTAGAATAGTTTTGCGAAACGTGGAAAAAGGAAAAAAAGAAGAAAAATGAAACCAACCAAACGAGTACTTCGAAAGGAGAGAACTCCCTCGTAAAACTTTCATGAGAGAGTTTCTGATATTAATTATCTATTAATGGTAAATATCTTATTTGTCCTTTAATTAAATCTTAAAAAGGGAAACAAAATAAATCATATTTGTCACCGATGAAAATTTTATTTGAATGTTTTATTTGTGAAATCAATTAGAATATTATTTTAATTAGTTTCAAAAGGTAGCATTAAAAAAATCACAATAATTATATTACGGATGAAAAATTTAATCTTAAACATTTTATTTGAAAGAAATCAATTAGAAAAATGACATTAATTAATTCTCGAAAAATAGTATAAAATAATCACGGTGATACTATTGTGAAATTCTAAATGAATATTTTATTTTTCTAATCAATTATCATAATTATCATAAATAACCACCTAGGATTTTCTTACCCATTTTGTTATTTGTGCATTTTTTATCCTGAAAATAAAATTTCAATCATTCCTTTAAGGAATCAATTCAATATTTTATAAGGTAAAAACTTTGTAACTCTGAAAGAAAACCAATATCCTCCTTTTATCTTTTTTCTCACTCGAGATAAAAGACAAATTTAAAAGAGAACAAATGTTAAAATATACTATTCCTCATAGAAAGTTAATAAACAAATCCACCGAACGTGGAAATTAGTAATTCTATTTTTGTAGTAAAGAAAAAAGATAAATACGAAAAGAGAGTACAAAGAAAACTTTCGATATTACAGGTTCTTCAAGCTTTTTGTAGTTTACGGGAAAGTTTCTAATATTTTAAAAGTTAAGTTTGTTTCCATTTTCTCAATTTGAAGTATCCTTTCCCATGTTCGTAAAAGCAGGACTTAAATACTTTTTCCTTCTACTTTAACAAAACTTTAATGTACATCAATATTAATGTATATATATACATATATATATATATATATATATATATATTTATATTCTATATAAATATAATAATAAATATATTTATATTTATATAGAATATAAATATATATATATATATATATATATATATATATTGTATCATCTATAATGATTTAAAATAAAATAATAAATAGGATTAGTGTAGAAAAATAAAACATCTCGTGATCAAAAACGAATTGATCGATTTTGCTTGAGTGATTATTGGTAACCATGACGCTTTTAACGATGACATTTTCTGTAAAATTGTTAAGGCTCGAAACGATCATAGATAAAGGTCACGTCTACGTAAATCGTATGATTGAGCTCCTCCCTCCAGTACCGTAGATTCCTATCCGCTTCCATGGAACCAATTCCCGGTTGACCTCCTTGCGGTACGTCCTCGACACGATAATATCAACCGCCAGCTTTATCCTTGTAAACTTCCAACTTCTAAATTACCTTTTGCAAAGAATTTTCAAAATCCATCAGTGATTCTGAAGTCCATCTAATCCTTTTGTATGATCGAAATGAGACTGTGACGTTTCGTATTCCATTATAAACTTTTATCTCTAACGGACGATATGATAAAAATTTTCTTTCTTCTTTTTTTCTTTTTTTTTTTTCCTCTATGTTTTTTACGTCCAATAATAAAGATGTTCGTGTCAATTAGATCTTATTTTAGTCTGATGAAATTTTTAATATTTAGTAATCTGTGAACATGTTCCCTTCTCTTTTTTCTTTTTTTTTTTTTTTTTAGAATGTGGACGAACATAATCAAATGTAAAAGGATAAATCTGGAAAAAAAAGAAAAGGGAAAAGAAAAAAAAAGAGAAAAGAAAAGAAAAGGGGAAAAGAGAAAACAGGATAAAAGCGGTAAATTCAATTTACCTAAAGCGCGGATTCACATTGCGAACGCTGTGGTACCAGGCTCTCGATGACAAACCAGATGGCAGGACAATTTGTTTTAAACTAATCTGCAATACAGTGCGAAGAACGTAATCCCTTGCTGAGAGCTAAAATAGGTGTGTTCATGCGCGTACCCGATACTACTGAAAGGATGAAGAAACTCTCGACATTTGTACAGGAACGTTGAAAGCTGAGAGAGACTCTCCTTACTATATCCTTATTTTCTAATTTTCTGTTTTTGTCTTTTGCCTTAATCTATTTACGATTCGACACAAATGGATATATTTAATCTTTCTTCCTCCTTATCTTTTTCCTACATTGGAAAAATAAATTCGAAGATCGTAAGAACACTCGATAGGAATATTTTTTAACAGTTGATAATCTTACCATGTATTATTTCCAATTAAAGCGATATATGTAAAGCGATGTATGTATATAGAACAACGATAAGATTATATTCTTACTTCTTCGTGATAATAGTTAAAAATTATATAAACGTACCAAGCCACTTTGTTGCTCTTACACGTCTCATAGATTTTTCTTTCTCTTCAACTTCCCTTTGAAAACATCGCTTCGTCTGACTTAGCAAAAGATGTCTCGTTATAAACGCGATCTCGTAGATCTCGTTAAAAGAGGTAATTGGTTTGTGGTAAAAAATGGGATACCTTCTTTTGCAATTATCACAAAGTCGTTTAAAGAAAAGGAAATGCAAAAATGATGGAAGGAAGGAGGGCTTTGGGTAATTAGGAGAAGGCGTTTTAAATTGCAACTTAGAGTGAACAATATGGTAAAAAAAAATTGATGAATCACTTTATACATCCTTTCTTTTTTTTTCTTTTCTTGAACATTAAATGTGTACTGATATAAGATATTTAAAAAAAAATGTCTCAAAAAAAAACGATTCGTTAAAGACGAACGGAATGGAAAAAGGGGTAAAGGTATAGTATTTTGAGAAACGACCGAGTTTTCTAATTTTAATAAGAACGTGTCGACTTGACGTTTAAATTTAAACCTATAGCTACGATGGAACTGGCCGTGTAACGGGTATCGCCTCTACGGACGATTTTGTCGCGAAAATGTATGAACTTGAACGAAATTAGCTATCGGTGCTTCGATGCCTTTAACTACGAATTTAATCGTATATATTTATTTTAATATTGGGTAGATGGTAACATTACTTTAAATTATAATACATTTTTATTTATATCGATAATTAAAAATTCCAAACGATCATAATCGTTTATATTTTCTTTAGAAACTTAAATATTTTGTACACAACTTTCAAGAATCCAAATGGTGTATAGTTACTATAATAGTTCTTCGTTAAGAAAACGTCGTCCACAGAGAGTCCACGTTCTTCGTTCTCAAAAAATGAGTTAATTGAGAATTATTACTGTAGTAACTTGTAGTAATATTCTTACGAAAAAAATGTAAAAGGAGGGGGCAACTTCTCTATTATATTTACTCGTATTACCATTTCATTGAATGTACTTCCTTAGACGAGATATAGAAAAAAAAAAGAACAAAAAAAAATATGACAAAGAAAAGTTACAATCTAATAGCGAAAGTTCTACTATACTATAGTACGATATACAATTTCTCTATCTCTCTTGAGGATTGAATTCTGACATGGTAGTTGTCTTCTTTGTCGACGGAACAAATTCCGTTGCCGTTTCGACGAGATATTTTTTACTACGGTTTAAAGACCGATGAAACTGTCGAGAGATAGAAGAAGATAAAAAAGATATAGAGATAGATAGAGATAGATATAGAGTGATAACAAAGATGAAGAATTTGCATTGTACCATACCCGTTGCTCTTCTACACTTCATTGAAACGTTTGAAAGAATAGCGCCAGAGTTTCGCTTTTATGTCTCTCTTTCTTTCTCTATCTATCTATCTGTCTATCTATCTATCTCTCTTTCTCTTTTTCTTTCTCTTTCTCTTCTTTGTTCTAGCATCAACATATGTACATAAACACAAAGTTACCACTTTTATCTCATTTACATTAAAATCAAGAACTCATTAAAATCATATTTATCTTTTACTAATCCGACGTAAATATTTTCAATCGTGCAAAATCATGTAATAATATAATATTTTAAAATTTGTTCCACAATTCTATACGAACCGCTCATTTGGCAAATCGATTAACTCCATAAAACAAAAAGTGGAAGAAATGTAATGAAATGATATAAATTGCTATTTAAAATTCTCTTTAAAATATAAATTCAAATAAATGTTATAGAATGTTAATATAAATGCAAATGTAGCTTTCATTTAACGACTTTATAAAGTGAATAAGATAAAATAGTCCTTAAAGTAATTGTTATTACTGAAATAAATTATTTTTTATTCAATGGCCGAAAAAAATTTTGCCATTTATTAGTATTAAATAATGGAAATTTATTATGAATATAAAGAGTGAGAACTCCATTAAGTGCTTTCGACACTTAAATTTTTTTAAAAATTCAGAAAGTAATCGAATTGATTTGTGAAGAACGGCTCATATATCGATATTTTATCCGATACAGAAAAAGAACGTCTATTTCATGGTCTAAAATTAAAGAGAGTTTTTTCTTATAAAATTTTTACATTTAGTTGATGCACTTACTTATACGATGCACTTACGAAATTAAGTGATCGATTGAGGAAAGACCAAACAGTCAAAGATTAAAAATGACAATTCGGTGCTAAATAAGAGAATACGTTGAAATAAAACTTACATCTTTGTAATTATCAAGCGAACATTTCATCCGTGGAAGATTATTTGATCATTGAATATTTAAAAAATTGTGAATACCTATACATACATACATACATACAATATATCGACATCTATGTCTTTTACATCGATCTTTATCGATACAAAAGAAAAAATAAATTTCATGATTAAAGTTCAAGAGAGTTTGTTCTTATAAAATTTATTTATATTTCGTCGATAGCGTACGTACTTTTATGATGCACTTACGATATTAAATGATCGATCGAGGAGAGACCGAATAGTCAAAGTTGAACGACGATATTTCTATGCTGTAAAATTCGTTGAAATCAAACTTATATCTTTGTAATTTCGCGCAAACATTTCTATATGCAAGATCATATGATCATTGAATATTTTAAAAATTGTAGATACATATGTATGTGTGTATGTCTGTGTGTGTGTGTGTATTTTGTATGTATATCGATATCTATGTTTTTTTAAATTGACCTTTTTCGATACAAACCAAAAAAAAAGATAAAGGAAAGGAAAAGAAAACGTGAATATGATGGTCAAAATCCAAAGAGTGTTTGTTCTTATAAAATTTTTACATTTTTGTCGATGCACATACGAAATTGGATGATCGATCTAGAACGGTCTAAGCTTAACGACGACAGTTCGGTACTTTCGAAGCAAGTTTACGTCTCTTTCAGATTGATCGAAACGTTGAACTTTAGCAAGAACCATGCGAATATATCATTGGCCTTGTCAGATTGCGGATTGCGGATTGTAAAGCTTTCGAATCGTACTCTAAAGTCGCTTTGCTATAATACCAAACAGGGGATAGAGCTTCTTTCGAAATACACATAGGTATGTACGTATGTGTATATACATAGCTAACTACGTATAGAGCAAAAGGAGGTCTGCCTTCTGTTCCGTTTGAATTATAGACGCTTTGAAAACTCGACATTTCACCTCTAAGAGTTACCATTCGCTTCGTAGAAAAGATAGATACTAATATATCGTGTATTGTATGTGTGTGTGTGTGTGTATGTAAATGGTAATAATAACGTACTATGTACATAAATGTTATACGTGTATATTTATATCTTACGTTAGAATTATCTATTATGTTATACCATTTCCTTTATCACCTTTCCAACCATTTTCTTTTAAAAATTATTTATAACAAAGTAATAGTCGAAGTACGAACGAAGCATCGTTTTCCTTGTCAAACAGATTGTATGTCGTTTGTGATACTAAGAATGAAGGTTTTTCAAGGTTGCTTAGGATGGACGTTCTATCTGTGTTTTAGATATATAATTTATCGAGAAAATCATTTAAATCGCTTATACGTTGCGGCTTAGGTAATATTATGTCAATGTATATCGAATAGGTTACAAATCAAATGACATAGATTATATAATCTATTGATATATAGATGTAGAAATATATAAATCTTTAAATCTACGTGTATGTATACACAGATATAAAGATTTATAGATCTACCAATATATTAGAGATTATAAGATTTATGTCAAATTTGATCTATAATATAAATGCATATCTTTTCGTAATATCGAAATATCAATCTAAACTTTTTCTTTCGTAATAAAATTTATCCTTTATATAGTTTATAATATCGTTTCTCAAACTACGGGTGACAGTCTGTCTAAAATTTTAGTCGAAAAACTTGTAAAAAAAGTTTCTATAAAGTTTTAGTAAAATGTTCTTGCAAATTCGCGATAATATCGTAGTAACAAGTCGTATCTTTAAAATAATATACAACGACTTCGGTTTATTAAATTTTTAAAAATTATTTATTATAAACGTTTTTAGCTAATTTGATCATTATGAAAGGAATTTATTGATAATAGTACGATAAAAAGATTGAGAAACGTTTTGTTTATAATCTACATACCACGACGTCCGACATTTATCTCATTCGATTTTCATACATTTCTTTTATCTCCTATATAGAACATAGTATACGAGAGAAAAGTAATAATATGCTAGCTCGGAAAATTGTGAATGTTTTCAGTACATATATTACTGAACGCTTACATCATAACAACAGTTGTCTCTTAAAATCTATCGCTCTTTCTGTTTACGTTATACTTACTTTACCGTTTCTATTCCACAGTAATTCTAAAAGTTCTCTCTCTCTCTCTCTCTCTCTCTCTCTCTCTCTCTCTCTCTTTCTAAAGGAACAAATATTTGTTTTTCTTTTTGATTTTTATTTTTTATTTTTTTATCACTGTTCCTCGAATGAAAAACAAAGACATAAATGCTCAATGCAATTACTTTTAATTAGATATTAGGTAATATGGATTATATGGGGGAAAATATAAGAAGAGATAGATAAATGTGACGATGGACATTAACGTTGTCACATCAAATTCCTCTCGTAAAACGTTCTGCTCGGTAAAGTTTTAGCGTACGACGGAAGTTCGTTTAGGAAAGAACTATAGTAATAGTTAAGAGAATTACGGTCAAACTAATTCGTTTTCTTATTAGTCTCGCGGAAATTTATGTAAAAGAATTTTGCTTCACGTCTCTCCTTCTTCCCGTCCCATCCCCGCCCCTGACCCGCCTACCTTATATCACCACGACAAAAAAATAAATTCCACAAGAAGTTTGTTCCTCCTGAAGAGAAAGAAAATTCTAACTTAACCACTTCCATTTCCTTTTACCCTGACAGGAAATCTTTCTACTAAAGTTCATTTCCTATTTTTTGATTAATGCACGTTTTTGTGAAATATTAAATCTGACTAAAAGTCGACATAAAAAATAGAAATTCTTTTCAAATAAATCATATAAATGTTCACCATCTCTATAATTTCCATATTAAAAGTTTGGTTAATCTTCATTCCGTTCGTCATTTGACCTATGCTACATATATTATATATGCATATGTACACATATATACCAATATCGATTTGATAAAATTTGTTGACCACAACCGCTAGTGATCCAAAACCAAATGCAAACCAACCGAATTAATTTTCTTTAGTTTCAAACATACATATGGTGGAAATATCATGGAAATGTAGACGTTTTAGATACAAGTAGAAAATATTATTGATAAAAGTTAGAATTTTCATTTTGTAATTAAGAAGTATTTCCTTATTAAAGTTATATGTATATCTGATATTTCAAGTATATTTCTATAATGAAAAATAATTATCGTTAATATTAAGTCTACGACGAATGATAAAAAAGAAAAGAGTTTAAATAATATTGAAAAAAAATTGAGCGATTCGATAAAGTAAAGGGAAATTTGCTAATCGATTCGGTTCGAAACAAAGCGAGACGAGTCCATTAGGTTTGGAAATTAGTTTTGTTTTTCAATGTCAATCCTGTGTCGACGAAAATGACCGGCTGCTGAAGAAGAACGGTGAGAAAAGGGTGATTGAGTGGGTTTGAGAGAAGTAAATGCAGGTAATTACATTTCCCGATAGATACGGGGCAAACGTTATTCGCGTTTCGTTATTTATCGATTTAGTTTAATTTTCCTCTTTTAAAATTATCGTAACAATTATAATATCTACAATAATAGATTATTACGATTAAACAAATAATTTCAAATTCAATGTTAAAGAGAAAAATGGTCTAGTCATATTGTTAAATGACTACAAAGCTTTCAGTTGATATTATACATAAGCCAAGCGAGATAACTCTATCTCAAAAGAGGAGTTTAATTACTTAACCGCAGAAAGTGGAAGCGTACGTATGAATTTCCTTAAACTCTATGCCTATATCGGGCTTTATTAAACATCCAACGATGAGAGTTTGCCAAAGTAACTATACTAAGAAATATATCTCCGTATACAAAGGAACTTTCTATGTATGTATTTTCATCAAAGTTTCTTCGTTCTGTAGACATAATTTTTATTGTTCTTTATAATTTTTTCTTTCTTTCTAATCGTATAGAAGAAGAAGAAAAAACAAAGAAAAAGAAGAAGAAGAAGAAGAAGTTTCTTCACAATAAAACGCATCAACTAAATAAAACATTTCCTTGAACAAAGTTTTTTCAAAGGGAGGTACCCTTGTTAAATTTTATCCAGAAATATAGGATATACAGTCGTATCACTCTACTCTGAAAAGGAATAATTACTCGACGAACGATATCTCTCTCTCTCTCTCTCTCTCTCTCTTTCTCTCTCTCTTTCTCCCTCTCTTTCTCTTTCTCGTTGAATTGAAATTTTTGGTCTAGTAAAGAAGAGAAAAAAGAGTCGAGTTCGATTGTTATAAATATTTCATGAAGAAAAATGTAGGATGACTAAGCGATTCCACGTAAAGTACTTAAGATACATTCATTTTTGAGTTTACGTACAACGAGAAAAGACTTTTCCACAGTTTCGTAACTTCCGCTGAGAACTAAAAAATATACGGTCGCTTCTGAACGCAACGTCGACTTCTCTCTGCGTACTTTTCTAGCACGTAATAACATCGAGAAGTCACTTAAACTTTTCAAACCATTTCAAAACTTTTCGTCTCTCTCTCTATATATATATATTTTATATATATTATATATATATATATATCATATATCATATATCATATATCATATATATATATATCATATGATATATATATATATATATCGTTCATTCGTTCGTTGGATTAGAGAACGTAGATTCTAATAAACACATTTTTTTCTAAATAACTTCAGTCAAAGAAAAATATGAAAAAGGAACGTTATACGTCAAGTATTTGCTTATCGATAGGAAATCTCGTTTATATGTTATATTATTTTTCCCTTTTTTTTGACATTTTATATTTTATCGGAGAGATGAAAAAAATCGATTGAATTTCTTCGTTTTGTTTATGTCGATAGAAAAAGAAGTAGAAAAATGCCGGAAGAAATAGTAGGTTTTTAATATCCATACCGTGTGCCTTTTACGTTCCACATATATATATATATATATATATATATATATATATATATATATATCTGAGGAAGCAATCCTTTCGAATATTTATTACGGACGTAAAGCGTTACCCACGTTGAAGAGTAATATCCTGATGTATACTGTTTATCGCAGACAGGAACGACTTACTATCGAGTTACTACAATCTTCCTCAAATTACAGGAAATCGTGAAAATTGGAGAAACTAATATCAACAGTTTTATATCGAAATGTGAATAACGTTTTATTTATTTATTGATTATTTTTTTTTTTATTTTTTATTCCCCACGCCTCGATATTCTTAAAGTATTTAGATTAAAACACAACATCTTTTATGGAGAAGGTCTTAAGAATTTTTTATTATCTACTATCGTTTAATCGACCATATAAGTTAGAAAAAAAGAAAAAATTCATCCCACAGATTATCTCTATTTTAATTAAATATTTTTGAATAAATCGTTATGATAAATTATGATTAAAATCTTACAATGGATATTTAGAGAATGTATTATGTTTTTCAACTATATATCCATGTGTATATGTATATATATACATACATATATATATACATATATACATATGTAATATATTATACATACATGTACATTCATACATATGTATATACACATAAAGACACACATACAGACATTATATAGATATAGTTACATACGTATTAAATTGTCTATATATTCCTAGTACAGGAAGACGTGTAAATAAAGTTGATCGTAGAAATAACAGTTGCTATTTCCGTAGCGTAACATAACCATAGAATCGATTTAAAGCTCCGGCTTTCGATCTTCCACAACGATGTAGGCGATCGGTTATACTACAGTTTACATTTATACTATATATATATACATACACGCATACACGCATATACATATACACAAGTAGTATAGACGAGTTTACATACGAATCGCTGCGAGTAGTACAGCTCGGTATGTGGTCAGACGGAGAATCGAAAAGACTGATAGATTTTTTTCTCTTCTTTTTCTTTTTTGTTTCATAGCTTTCAAAAAAATTGCTCGATACTATCGGTAACTTCTGAATAAGATCTATTCTATTTCTTTCGAATGATCACATATCGAGTCATTTAAAAAGAACAATGGATGTACAGTTTTCAACCCTGCTGAAGTAGCGATACGTGATTTTTTGATTTTAGCCGAAGCAGGAATCGCCGTAGCCGCGGAATTGAAACAACCCGAAGAAAGAACGGAAGAAGAAAAAATGGCACTCCTGGGTAAACCAAAACTGGGTGAAGTGTCCAAAGCGCAAATAAGAATTAAAGAATCAAAGGAGTTCAAAAATACCGTAGATAAACTCGTTCAGAGGGCGAATGCTTCGATATTGCTCGGTAAGTCGTACATTTTCTTTCTTTTTCTAAATGCAATTGAATTCTTTCCAATTGTCAATTTGTTTTCTTTTTCTTTTTCTTTTCCTCTTTTTTTTTTTTCTTTGGATTTATGCCAAAAACATAACGTCGTACATTGTAACATATATATACTCTTATATACTTGAAGTAGTGAAACTTCGTAGCTCGTAACTGATATCATTTCTTTTATAGTTATGATCTTAAAGGATAAAGAAATTTCGAATGTTTATTGAAGAGCATGAAGACAAGTTTATTTAATCGGGACAAATTGAATCGACGAAATTTCATGTTTCTTCTAAATGTTGAAGTACACGTAAAGAATTTGATAATTCATTGAACTTTTCGTGATAAAATGGTTGATGTATTCAGGAAGCAGATATTAAACTTCTAAGGTAATTCTATCGACGATAACTTACGTGACTCTACGTGATTTCTGTAGAAAAAATAAAAAAAAAAAGAGAAAGGAAAAAATAGAATAAAAAAAGAGAGAGAAGAAACGAAAGTTTTAAATGAACAAATAGTTCGAACAGTAAGTAAATACTTAGAAAAAGGAAATGATTCATCATCG
Organism: Vespa velutina; assembly: GCF_912470025.1. NCBI lineage: Eukaryota > Metazoa > Arthropoda > Insecta > Hymenoptera > Vespidae > Vespa > Vespa velutina. The sequence continues at coordinate 12,446,777 of NC_062188.1, read as the reverse complement.
TTTTAGAAATTACAATTCTCAAGAGTCATTAATCCTTTAATGCCATTATGTTGATAATGATGATTGTCGTCGTTGAAACTTTATTAATATATTTTATCCTTATGAGAAACTTATGAGAAAAACAAATTTAATTAAAAGTTATTATTATTATTATTATTATTATTATTATTTATTTATTTTGTTTTCATTATTATTATTTTTTTCATTTTTTGGTTTTTTAGTTTTCTGTTCCTTGGGTCGTTGAACCGATCAGACGATGTTTAATCTCATCCCTGCCAAGTTTAATCTCACTCTTCTGCATTGAGAAATGTTTTCGTTATGTTACATGTTTTCAGAATAATGGCTCTTTGTATTTCTTCGTAGATATATGTTTTCAGTTTGAATCGCGTTAGTGCATTTTAAATGTCTTTCAAACGAACCGGCATTGTGCGTAGTATCATGTTTATTATTACGACAACTATAATAATTATTATTTATTATTAAAATATTACGAATGCAAAATAATATAGAAGTTAATATTTTTTTTTTCTTTTCACGAGTTGTAAATAAATAAATCAATTGCATTCAATATACATTCCTTATTTATTATTTATTTGACATTGCGTGAAATTACATTTCGAGATGATTCAATGATTTTTAAACGAATTGAATATGTAACGTTTTAAAATTGATTATCGAAATATTTATTAAAAAAAAAAAAAAAAATCGATGAAATTTTAATTTGGAACGTGTTAATATCGTTTACTAAAGGACATATAGCGACTTGTGAAATAATGCGAAATTCGAATAATTTGAACACTCTCATGAGCTTTTTAATCGGACGACCAAAAGTCAAACGCTTTCAAGTGGAAAGAAGAAAGATAGGTAGGTAGGTAGGTAGATAGGTAGGAAGGAAGGAAGGAAGGAGAGCAGCTGAAATGATTGCTTTCACAAAGAGTGAGGGTGGTTAAGGTAGAGAGAAAGAGAAAGAAAAAGAGAAAGAGAAAGAGAAAGAAAAAGAGAAAGAGAAAGAGAAAGAAAAAGAGAAAGAGAGAGAGAAGAGAGAGAGAGAGATAGAGAGAATGGGTCGAAACTAGAATCGACGAACAAAAGACACACCAGTATAATAAGGCAATTCGATAGCGAGTCTTCCGCAAAGCGACGTCGATTATCAAGAATGGCCTTGAGAGGTCTCCTTTTTCTCTTCATGGCATTAGGGATCTACTCGTGCTCCATGAAATAGTTTTCCGTACGTTTCGTTTATCGAATAAGAGTACATATACACTATTGTTTCCCTTAACGAATCCTTTATTCATTTAAAGACCGTACGCGTTATACTTCTCATTATACTTTAAATGTTTTCTTTCTTTTTCCTTTTCTTTTCTTTTCTTTTTTCTTTTTTTTTCCCCTTCTCTACAACAAAGTGACGGGTTTAAATGGTAGCAATGGCCATTCTTTTAACGAGACAATTAAAACTACGAGAACCTGTTAAAGGTCCTAAAGGTGTGGAGTAAGCGTCGTGAAAATAATTTTTTTTTTTTTTTCTTCTTTTTTTTTTTTTTTTTTGAGTTGAACGCGGAGTCATTATTCGGAGTAGAAAGCTTTCATCAAACAACAAACCAACACATAATTTATACGCTTTAGCCTGTATTTGTACACATTCAATCTCTCTCTCTCTCTCTCTCTCTCTCTCTCTCTCTCTCTCCATTTGTCTCTTATTTGAGAGAGAGAGAGAGAGAGAGAGAGAAAGTGCGTTAGCATCTCATTACTAAGAGTTTATGCAACTCGTTACTCATCCACCAGTTTCAATTTCTCTTTTCTCCTCTTTTACATTTCTCCCTTTTGGCAAACAAATTATATTTTTGTTCAACGCAGAATGTCGAGTAAAAGCTCCGATAAACCAAATATTGGCCACTTCCCTTTCGCCAAGCGTTACAACCTCTTTCTCTTTTTTTTCTTTTTTTTCTATACTTTAATATTTACAGACTAAAATGATTCAACGGAACCACGAGAATGAAAGGATTTTTCAATTGAGAAAAATATGAACATGATAAAGAACCAGAAATAAAGAAAGAAAAAGAGAGAAAGAGAAAGGGAACAAAGGAAGAACAACTTTATTATTAACTCGTGTTATTCAAGAAATAGGCTTTATATATTAGAACAAAGATGAAAATGGAAACATTGATCATTTACCAAAGAGACAAGATTGGTCCCTGAATCCCTTAACATTTTTGAAAATCTTGAATTCTCGAGGCTATACTACGACGGATTTATAGAACGATATGCAAATAATCTGGGAATGCATTGCAATGCGGTATCTTCGAACGTATCTCCCAGGATACGTAGACGTATCTATCGCTTCTTGAATAGTTCGATTTCACGTAACTCTTAACAGCGAGGCCCTGTTCAGATACGAGATACTGAAGAGGAGGGAGAAAAAATGGATTGGTGTATCCTAGCAGGGTTAGAAAATTGACCAAACTTTGGCTCTCTTTTTCTCTAGCTCTCTCTTTTTATTTATCTACCTATCTGTCTATCTATCTACTTCTCTTTCTCTCTCTCTCTCTCTCTCTCTCTCTTTCTCTCTCTCTCTCAATCTTTATTTTTCTATCTATCTACCTATCTACTTATCCGTTTATCTCTGTCTCTCTCTCTCTATCTATCTATCTATCTACCTATTTATCTATCTCTCTTTCTCTCTTTCTCTCTCAATCTCTGTCTCTCTCCCTCTCTCTCTCTCTCTCTCTCTCTCTTTCATTCTCCCTATTTCTCGATTTCTCGATCGCTCTCGAAAAGAATAGTTGAGTCGAATTCTCGCGTTAAAAAGACATTTTCGAAGCCCTTGATACCCTGTCGCATCATGGTCGTAATTCAGACTCTATCCCAAGGGGTGGTTTTACCAGTGGCTTTTACTTGGCTACTATCGAGGAGTACGTAAGCTCACGTACATATGTAGTCGTCCGGAAAGGATACTCGTAGAAATCCTGAAATATGACTTACAGGGACGAGCTCCTGGAAGGAACAGTTTACGGAAGCATTAACTGTCAGTGGTGGCGACGAAGAGGACGATGCGGAAGGAGGAGGAAGTGGAGGAGGAGGAGAGTCTTCATCCCCAACACCAGCCGATTATCTCATGCACTCTATCACTATCTTCTGGAAGGTCCTCTTTGCCTTCGTACCACCTACCGGTAAGTCTCATCCTTTGTTACTCATCCTTTGTTACGATTTTTTTCTTTTCTTTATTTTTTTTTTTTTCTTTTCTTTCCTTTTTTCTATCCTGATTTTCTTCCAGTAACAATTTATCGCAACTCGTATCTTCTTAGGATATTCTTAATTCCCTTGCGATATGATTTATTTTTTTTAGTACATTAACGTTTTTCTTATATCTTGGATATCTCATCCATATTTGTACGGGTACATATGTATATTTAAATATCGCACGTGTATAAATCGAAAGCAATTATAAAATAAAACTGTTTTCAATTTCAATTTGTTTTATTAAAAATAAAGAAATGATTCACAAGTGTTTGAAATTACTCATAAGATTAAAACTAGTATTATCACGATAGCATATAACTTCGTAAAACAGAAGGTTAAATATTTTAGTTGAATAAAAGCTTGAAAAAAAAAGAGACGAGTAAGAGTAAAGCGGGTGTGGAATAGATAAAGAAGGAAGGAGGATGGGAGGAAGAAAGGAAGGAAGGAAGGGAGAAGTACAAAGGGAAGGGAAATAGAATCGAGGGGAGAGATTTGCTAACGTAAATCAAACGTTCTTTGTTTTTGACAAGAAAAAACAACGAGAGGAAGTAGGGGGTTTAATTGTTTGTGTATGCGTATCCTCTATGCGTGTACGAGAGTTCTGGCAAATCCGGCACGTTTACGTCACCCGTGGTTTTCGTAATAACAAAGAGAAACGACTGCAGTTGAAAACCGTTGTGGTTTCTCGCCTTGTAATCGTCGTCGCACCCACTCGACCGTGAAGCTTCCATAGTGGGTAAATGTACGTAACGTGTCGACTGCTTCAACAATGATGGTTTATGATCACCGTGGTAACAAGAGACAGATAGATTGAAGTGGCGGGAGGGTAAAGAAAAAAGAGAAGAGTAGAAAAATCATGTATCATTTACATACCGACAAATTTCTCTTCGATCAAAAGGAAAGGGACCGTTTAGATTCATATTATATCTATATATGTACATGTATCATCCTTTTAAGCTTATTAACGTTTAATTTTGTAATTCACTTATTCCATCATTTAATTCCTGTTAAATACATTTCTAAAGTTCATTTGATTTAATATTTTATTACTATATTTCGTAATAACGATAAACATAATCATCATCGTAGATCACTATCAGGATAATAACAATATTTCAAAGATAGTAATCCGACAGAAATAATAATCTTTCGGAGACATTAATCCGTCAGGAAATAGTAACTTGTAGGAAACAGTAATCCGTTAATGTAATAATAATCTGTCAAAAATATTAATGCATTAAAAAGATATTAATCTGAAAAAAATTTTTTTATATCCTCTAGGAAAATAACGATCCATCAGAAATAATAATCAGAATTAGTAATACTGTAAGATAAAAAAATATTATTCTCTGATAACGTGATCACAATTATGATATATCACGGATACAAACACGCGAACATTCCTGGCGTACAATTATTCATTTATCATAGTGGCTATAAGATAGAAAAAATGGCACTAACATTTATATAGAGAAAGCAACTCCACTGCGAAAGAAATTTTGTATCGAATAGTATGCAGAGCTTTTCCAATTAGTTCTTTTTTTTTTTTTTTTAACGTCGCGCTAATAAATCTTTATTCATATGTGTTAAATAAGTAATAAAGGCGGCAAAGATACGAGCCTAGCGAACGTTCTCAAGGCTATCGAGTACTTATACGTAACGAGAATAGGTTATATACTATGATATAGGAGAGCGGGTGGTTTACAATCGCGCTTCGGATGTTACCGGGTCGACAGCCACTCGATAAACCCTCGAGCGAAAGTAAAGAGTGTTTCTGACACACACATTCTCTCTCTATCTCTCTCTCTCTCTCTTTCTCTTTGTCTTCCTTCCTCTCTTGTGATAATAATTTACAGATCTAATATACATATACTAACGGCAATTAATAACATACAGAGAATTTCCTTCGATAAACTTAAACTTTCTTTTAAACTTACCTTACGTTAGCCTTTTAGTGTTTTATACGCATACACACACACACACACACACATAATTGTATTTTAAGAATGTTCGTGCGTGTATCGAGAATAAATTCAAATTAGAGAATTACATTGTTATAGATAGATATTACAAAATATCGTATAATTTTATGGAGATAAATAATATTATAAGAAAATAAAATTGATAAAGATTTATATATTGGGTTGGCAACTAAGTGATTGCCGGATTTCAAATAAGAAGGAAACGATAAAATCCACAATCACTTAGTTGCCAACCCAATAAAAAAAATTATATGAATTGATAGAATGAAATTGTTCTTGTTATTATATATCAATTATATAAATATCAAAAGTATGTAAATAAGGACTAGGTAATTTGTTCCTTCTAAAAAAAGGGGGGGATTTAGTTTCGAATTTTCACGAGTTTCAAATGGGAAAATAACCCCTTGGAAATATGAAAAATGTATTATTCATGTGTAGGTACTTCAACATGTAAGTGGCTATAACGAGAAAAAAAAAAGTCTCTACGTCAGGCAACCAGGCGAGCATGTAACTCCTGAGATTTATGTAGGTCAATGCCTCTTCAAGAAAATTATGTAGATCAGTGTGTCAACATAAACATACTTTATTTACATGAGAATATCTTCTGCAACTCGTAGATGATTCAAATATCCCCGTTGCAAGCTAGAATTACAAAAACTTCGAAAAATTTTGAAAAACTTTCAAAATTCTTACACCAAGTTCGTATTTCTTCTTTCTTGTGACGTAAATGAAAAAAGAAAAAAAAAATTTAGTAGATTTTTCTCTCGTTAACTTTTATCTTTCACCGTTCGTTCTTGTCGTTGTGTACAAACCTTTATATATAAAAAAAAAATAATAATAAATATAAAGAAAAAAGAAGAAAAGATAGAACAGCTACGAAAAGATTTTTTAATGTAACAATAAAATCCAATCATTTTCGAAAAGATGCGTTCTCGAAGAGAGAAAGAGAGAGAGAGAGAGAGAGAGAGAGAGAGAGAGAGAGAGAAAGAGAGACAAGACTATCTTTGGTGAAACAATACTGGCGAGTTTAAAACGCGAAAAGAAAATTAAAATTTTCGTTTTTGTAGATCCATAATCGTTGCCATATAATATATTTCTTAAAAATACGTTTGCAATTTGCAATTGCTCAAAAGCAAAGAACATTTACATTATTCTATAGATTTTCTGTCGTTATTCGGTTCGCTAAACATTTATATTTTCAACATCATCATAGAGAGATGTGACCAGACGATGAAGCAATTTCTCTGAATCCACCGAAGAGAAAATTATTAAAAGAAGAAGAGAAGACATCCGCTCGTTGGTTTCTAGATGGTTGAACGTAGAAAATTACGAAGTAATCGAATGACGAAATGAGAAACGCTTAACTCGAAATGAATTAACGATTTAGTTGCATACGCTCGATTTTCCTTAAAACTTGGAACCATTCCTTTCGAAAAATAACATCACCGGTTGGTTAATGGCTTCAAATCATGGAATAGAGAGAAAAAGAGGACAGGGAAAATGGCCGTAGTAAGAGAAGGGAAGATATAAGGATAAGGGGGTAAGAGATCCTACCTTAAGGGGGAAGAACGGTAAGGGATACCCGAGGGATTTGCGGTTCCTTCATTGTCTACCGGTTAAAGATCTTTCGTCTTTCTCTTCCTCGTGAAATTATCCTTATTGGAATAACGAAAATCCTTTAGAGGGAAACCTGCCCTTTTACACAAACCAAAGGCGACTTTTAATAGTTCCTTTGGCTTCGACATTCTCATTGATTTTTTTTCATAGCCAGCTTTCTAATGTTGTGCTTAAATTTATCTTCTCTCTCTCTTTCTCTCTCTCTCTTTCTATATATATATATATATATATACTCCTCTTTTTTCCTTTTCTTTTCTCCTTTAAAAAAAAAAGAGAGAGAAAGAAAGAGAGAGAAAGAGGATACGTCGTTTGCGATTCGATGAACTTTGCAGTATCTTCCTCAAGGATGAGTTATCAGGGATCTCACCTTCCTTAGCCTCTGAGATTGGCTGCGAACCACTTCCCCCGATGTTCTTTGAAGAAATATGCAAAAATATACAAGGTGCAACCGCTTAATAAAGCTCATGTATTATTCAGCTTCGCAAAGGCGCTGAAACGTTTATCTGATATCCAACTAAGAGATTGAGAGCGAAAGAGACAAAGGCTATTCGTAAAAAAAAGAAAAAAAAGAAAAAAAATACAAAATAACATCTAAATAAACACCCGTTAAATTTCAAATTATTTATTCGTGTAGATTTTCGTTCAAGCCACGTGAGTCACGGATAGATTTATGAAACGTTAAATTTAGTTATGATATTTCTAAAACCAAAAGAAGAAATGATTAATAAAAAGATAAAGGTATGATATTATATAAAATAGACCATAAGCGTGAAACATAAAATCGTTATTAGTGTTTAAAAAATGTTTCTTTATCCTTTAGCGTACATCCAATGAATTTTTCAAGAGTAATATATATATATATATATATTCTATACTATAATAAATGATCCTTGAGAAAAAGTCGAACGGATTGCCAAGAGTGTGAATCCCAAATGTACCGGTACGAAACAATATAAACTTTTATTTTATATTTTATTTATCACAAAATATATATAATTTTTGTATATTTAATATATATAATTTTTATACTTGTATTATTTATTATTTATATATTGTGTGAGAGAATTATACGACTCTCGCTATATAATAATAAGAAGTAATAATTAGAGTTAAAGAGATACAATTGATAATTTAAAAACGATAATAATACATTCCCCTTATGATTTAAAAATGCAGAAGCATGTTGCGTGACCTATTAATGATCCACGATATGAAAATGATATTATATACCTACGACAACTATGCATCAGCTGATAATATTATGAAGCATTTCCATGATCATGTTTCATTTTACGTAAAATAAATACAACCATCTTAATGTAAAATCCAACGCAGATCACACAGTGACCTATACGGCCATTCAATTTGTTAATGTATCAACCAGAATCGAAATTGAATTCGAACGAAATGTTCGAGAAATTTTCATGAATTTTACATAGTTATATTATAATGGAATAATAATATTGTTATATATTATAACAATATTGTATTATAATAATAATACATTTTTTCAAATGTCTACGATGTATAGATTTTTACAATGTACAATTTTTATAAATTTTTCCGTCTTATTAAAGTAAAGATAAGATAAAATAATATTTACATTTTTACTGATATAATAAAACAAATTCAATGGTTTATATAGCATTTCTGTGTTAAGAGAAAATGTTATAAAATAATTTGCTCGTAAATTGGTTTATGATAAAAAAAAAATTACTTAAAAGCAAAAGCGAGAGAAAATAATCGTAAAAACGTTGACAGACCTAACTTCTACTACTCTTCGCTATGGATGATTCATCCCTGATCACAGTTTCCTAGGAAACGTCTAGTCCAACCCTCTTTTCGACTCAGGCAATCATTCTATTTGTCAAAGCGTACGATTATACGCGACTTTTCTATCTACGTAAGATTATAGATCTCGACTGCTCAGAAATATTCCTTTGCACGATTCAAAAGAAAAGAAGAAAAAAGAAAGATTCAATTAACTCGGTTTTTCTCGATAAAAAAGATTGTCTCACTAAATCTCGATAAGTTCAGCCTCTTTAATCCTTTCTTACTATAGCTAACTATAATTACTCAATGTTAAACACTCGTTATATACTAAAGAATCTATATGCTATATACTAAGACTATAGTCACAATCCGATAAAATTCTACTTGAATTAAGGACCCAACATAGCATAATGTAGCATATCATATATATATATATATATATTCTCAATAATTCTAATTGTCAATTTCCTTGAATTTAATTAATTTTCATGAAATTAATGTTTCTTCGTCGTACTCTTATCGTTATTTAAAAATAAATTAATAAGATAAAGAGAGATAAAAAGATGGCAAATTAATTTGTCAATATATGTATATATCTATCGATTAATTTGTTAATGGTTTACAAAGCGTGTATATGGTAATTTTATAATGGCACGATTTTCAATCATTTTAATGAAAATTTATTTACGGTACGGTTAGCAGTTATAAACGAGGCAATAACTTTTTGTCGAGTCATATTCGACAACGAGTTTCACAAAATATGTGTCGAGTATCATTCAACGATCGTTGACTTGTTTTTTCCGCCTTATTTTTCATAATATTAACTGCAATGATTAAAAATATCGTAGTTATATTTTCATTAAAAAAGAAACGTCTCTCTCTCTTTCTCTTTCATTCTCACTCTCTCTTTCTTTTTCTCTTTTTATTTCTTTCTTGAAAAACTTTTAATAGCGGCATTTAATGAAAACGTTGAAAAAACTTCACTTTGATTCCTTAATGTTTCAAAACCACCGTATTCTCTTTTTTTCGTCATTTTTTTTCCACTTTTTACCGTATGAGTCCGATATCAAGAATAAAACTACGGATTTGTTGAAGATATCTTCTTAAATCAAGATCAAAGAATTCTGCCAACGACGTTGCTTTAATTGCTTGAAATAAAATTTCGTAAAAGATGAAAGAGCCTCATAATGTCATTACAAAAAAACGAATGAACTTTTTCCAATGAATGGACTGTTCATCTTCTTATCGATTCGATTTTTATATAACTCAAATAAATACTAATTATCCTTTCTTTGTCTATCAGTATTAAATATATAATATTGTATATTTAATTAATTAAAACGACAATTTTCTATGCAAAATGTATTTCTATTTTTATAAAAGAAACATCTACGATGCAAATATCTACATGTACTATGTAATATAATATTTCTTTACGAGTATGTTAAAACTGTCTTTATTTTTTTTGTTAGATTTATTTTGAGTTATAGTCGTCCTCTAAGAATCGGTTGTATTATGTAAAACGTATGTAAATCTTTCTGCTACAATGTAATCGTAAAGAACAACATTGTGAGTTACATACGTACATATGTAAGTATATACATAAATATATAGAAGGCTCGAGGGTGAATTTAATCAAGGACACGGCTTATCGGTGACTTATCAGTCGTCTTACTTACTCCCTCTCTTCCGCCCCTCTCTCACTCTCTCTCTCTCTTTATCTCCGTTCTGCTTTCCTTCCTGTTTCTCTTACCACTACTTTTAACAAAGTTTACAACCACGCTGGTTTGTCATAACCCTAGAGCGAAGGGCGAACACAAGATAATGAAGTCCGGCGTGAGCACACCATGGTTGGCAATTAGTTTAGTCGCCCTGAAATTTCGTCGTTTCGAGAAGAGTAAATTGGCGATATTATCAGTGAACGTTGTTATTATCTCTGTCGATGATGTAAATAGCAGCTAGCTGATCGATCTTATATATATATATTGCGAAGATAAGAAATAATAACGTTATCTTCGCGTTGCCTTTCGTCCAACAATAATCGATAATAATCAACATCGGCTTATTCTCCCAATCTTGTAATACTTAGAAATATTGGAAAATCAATAAATAACGATAATCTAACGATTTCTACCATCATATATTTCTATTACGATGATTCCCTACATGGCAATAGATTTTCAAACGAACATCAACAACTTAAACACGGTAAAATGTAATTTTCGTTTGTAATATCCGGATAATCTATCTCCAATCCGGGTATATGTGAAATGTCCAATCGACGTTGTAATAATTGTTTGTTTTTTTTTTATTCCTCTTTTTTTTATAGCTATCCCTTCTATTAGAACAATTTCAAATATCGCAAGTTATAAAATTTGTCAACTTAGTTTGTTTAAGTTTGTGAAATTCTCATATAACGCATGAATAAACGAGTAGTGCATAACACATATATATATGTATATATATATATATATATATATATATATATACATATATATATATATATATATATATATTCTCCTATATCCTAGCGGTAAAAAAAAAGCTTTTGTTCGCATATATAACAAGAGTAGAGAAATGTAGGGAGATGTAACCGTATATTTTACAAACGCGTGATTTTCGGATAAATGTCGAAACGCATCTCTTCGAAAATTATTGTGTGCTAACAATTTTGAGAATGATGTTCTAGCACTATGAGTTAAAAACAAAACAATATGTATACTATGAGAAAGGTGGAGAGACGATATGCGCTGAATTTAATTTGCGATTGGGATAGAGAAAGGATGAACGAGAGAGAAAACGAGAATGAGAAAGAGAAAGGAAGAGAGAAAGAGAGAAAAATAGAGAAAGAGAGAGAGAGAGAGAGAGAAAAAGAGAGAGAAAAAGAGAGAGAAAAATAGAGAGACAGAGAGAGAGAGAGAGAGAGAGAGAGCGAAAGGAAGGAAAATTCAAGGATAAGAGAAGGGTGTGAGAAAGTTCCATTCATTGTGTACAATGCAATTAGTCTCGTGTTTACGCCGCGTCGTTCTCGTCTTCTCTAGATTGCGAAAGGAACAGTATAGCCTCTCTTTGTCCACATTCCAAAACCCTAGTTTCTGACCAATAATTCGAAGCGTAAGATCAAGTGTCTCTCTCTCTCTCTCTATCTATCTATCTATTCCTATCTCTCTCTTTCCCACTTCTCTACTCTTCTTTTCCTTATCTCATTACTAGAAAATCCACTAAAACTTCGTTTTGCTTTTTTCTCAGGACATTTTACCGAAGGAAACCCTTTAGCTTCGCTATCCTTTTTAAATGAGAATAAAAATTTTATCCTCCGTCTAGGAATCTACAATCCAACAAAAACTTTATCGATTATTTGAGCGCAGGTGCGAAACATTTCTCTCTCTCTCTCTCTCTCTCTCTCTCTCTCTCTTTCTCTTTCTCTTTCTCTTTCTCTTTCTGTACCGCTTTACATGCATGATATCGGTTGAGTTGGGAAACAGATATTCCTGAAGCTCTTCGCATATCTCTATATCCAGCGATAGAAGTGGTATGTCTGAGATTTTGTAACAAAGATAGAACATACACGTTCATATACATATATGCATACCTATGCATATATGGTTACACATAAGATACGTACTTATACGTATTCTTATGAGAACAATCAAACTTAACTTTCGTAGAAAAACACTCCGAGTCAATTTAATGAGGTATTTATTAGTTTATTTTTCTTAAAAGATAGATATCTTAGTTATTGATATTGGTAGACTTTTTGAACTACTTCGTAAAATATACTTTCTCAATTAAAACTATGTAACTTGATTTTTCTTGAATGATAAAATTCAAAGATCACTTTTAAAGAAAAAAAAAAAAATAGAGAAGGGAAGAACGTTTGCTCAACTAATAAGATATTATTTTCAATAGGGGATATGAATAATCCGTCGTTGAAAATTGGAGCAAAAAAAGTTGCAATTTGTGAAAATTTTTTATTCCGCAAGAGATAGTGCAACAGTGCAAGTTGCCATACGAATGAGTTAATCTCGAACAACTCGCCATAAGTTTAAATTTTAAATCCTAACTTTTATATTCTTGGATTGCAATGACACTATTATAGAATTTGTATTTTAATATTTATTATAATATAATGAAAACTATTGTTATATGAATGATAGAATAATCGAACATCAGATTAACAAGTTGTAACTGATGAGTTTCGCGTTATCAATGTTACCTACTTGTTTAATTCTTTATCATTTTTCATTAGTAAATCGATTATTAAACGAATTTTTTGTCATGGAACATAGAATCAAATTTTTATAAATTTCGACATTTTCTTTCTAAAGACGTCTATCTTTTAATACGATGTCTTCGATACGAAATAAAAAATCCCTACCAACGTGCAAACAATTTTTAACCCTCGTTCATATACTGAGATATATCACAAGTAAAGTTACGTGTATTTAGAATATAATAGGAACAAGATTCAAAAGAATTCAACAAGCGAATTCCGAAGGGTATCGTGCGCTTTGAATAAAAAAAGAAAAGAAAAAGAACTTAATAGTTTACTCTACAAAACTTCACAGTTTTAATAGTTGAGAGATACTTCATTCGAATTTCACTAGAAATAATTTATTAACGACTTTATGTGCAAGTAATTAACTTTCGAAGTATAAAAAAAAAAGAAAAAAAGGAAGAGAGAGAGAGAGAGAGAGAGAAAGAGAAAGAAAGAAAAAAGACTTTCTTTTTCAATTTTTATCTTAAACTCCTTAACGAGTATTCCTTGGCATAGATAATACCCATATACATATATATTGTTTCGTACTCGGATTACGAAGCTGCGAAACTCAAGAGGAAGAGAGAAAAGGCAAAACGGAAACGAAAGAACGAAGGCCAGAGGCGAGCTTAGTTGGGGGCAAAGAATACGTTTTATTTCACTGAGCACAATTGGGAACACAGCGCGGAAGCCTGCTGAACTGGCAAAAGCTCGCGAAACTACTGTATCAAGCTCCTGCAGTTTTACTTTCTTTATTCCAAGCTCTTTCCTACTTGTTCTCTCTTTCTTTATCCCTTTCCCTCTCTCTCTCTCTCTCTCTCTCTGCCTCTCTCTCTCTCTCTCTCTCTCTCTGTCTCTCTGTCTTTCTATCTATCTATCTATCTCTCGTTCTCTCTTTTTCTCCCTCGAGAATCTAACTCTAAATCAACGTCGCAGTGAATGTTTCGTTGCATGATGCAAAACTCGTAGCTCCCTTCTCTTTCGAGAGCACATGAAATGAGAAATAACTGCGTTCCCTTTTTGAAAATGTCGATAGTCATGTGCCTCGTAAAAAGAACAGTTATGGTTATCATATTTTTTTCGTTTTTCTTTTTCTTCCTCTTTCTTCTTTCTTCTTTCTTCTTCTTCTTTTTCTTCTTCTTCTTCTTCTTCTTATTCTTATTCTATCGAAAACTTTTATTTTACTTTCGAAATTGTAGGAAATGTCGGATAAATCTAATAAAATGTTTGATTATAAAAAGGTTTTTCCTATTTCTTAGATTCCCTCTATGTTAAAATTTTCTTACTCAGCACACGTTCTAACGTTCTTACTTTACGAAGAATTAAAAGAGAAACGTTTTTCGTTGAGTCGACAAAAAAGTATCGTAGCTGAGTGTCGAGACATTTGTTTTATCGTCAAAGGTATTCTCCCATGGAACATTCTCATGCATTATTGCGAATCCCTCGGTAATAAAAGCTTTAGGCTCCTATATGTGCCCTTATTCCTTTCTTACAATATCATAACAATGTTTATTCATCGAAATGCGGTACGAATGCTCCAATGTACGAACGTAATACAAATCGCTACTACATAAACATTAGTATTGATATTCGAAACAAACGCATTAACGAATTTTTGCTTTGGATCGGTATCGGGGACACGCTGTATTGAATTTTAATTCGATTTTCTAACGGGATAATGCCCGAACGCAATCGCCCAAAACACAAGCATCAGAACAATAAAAAGATAGGTCTCATGAAAATCCACTAATGCGATTTCTCTCTCCACGAGCTCGAATCGGCTAGTACCGAGATCCGTTGAAAAATTTAACAGAGATTTATCGCCAGTTCAACCGCGTATCGCCAACTACTTTTTCCAACGTAATTTTTACCAGCAAGATTTATGACGAGTCCTTTGGCAATAACGTCAAGAGCTACTCCTCTCTCCCTTTTCCCGCTATCCCCAATTTTATCGTTTCGAACATGCTAAACCTATAATTTTTCCAATTTTCCCTCTGTTTAAACGTGTGTTGATATATACAATTTGAGTCAAATAAATTAATCGATTACAAACTTATTGTTGTGGTTATATTGTCTTACTCTATTTTTTTTTCTCTACCCTTTTTCTTCAATCTTTGAATTTGTTGGCGTGATAACACGCACGTTCAAGTACTAAAGATAACATCACCACCGTTAAATTCGTTATAGGTATAAAATTTCTTTTTTTTTTTCCTTTTTTTTTGTTTTTAATGAAAAAATCAATTCAAATAGGAGGAATATAATAGCTCGAAATGTTAAATACCAAATCTAATGGAGAAAGAGAGAGATAAGTATCATAAGTGCTTATTACATTGTACATAAATTTTTCTAACAGTTTTTATTATTAATTTAAAATAGCTCACGTAATAACTTTACACTCATTCAAAATGATTTTTTACCCTTTACATTTTTGACAATCCGTATCGAAATATAGAAATTCAAATTTCTTACTATATTTCGTGAAATCAAATGACCCTCTATTGTTAATTTTATGGCATTTAATAATTTCTTACAACGTATCCATCCATCTATACCGCCATCAAGTATGCAACGTCTATTCTCTCATAGTTTGCAACTTTCATACTTTCAGCCATATATATTCATTTTCACATACTATAGCAGTTGTATTTATAACTTCGGTAAGTCGATCCTTACAAAGAAATTTCAAAACAAACGCTTCGGTCAAGTTATTATAAAACTTATAAGATGAAATTCTTCTCCATTTAGAAACGGGGTTCATCGTTAATAACGAGTAAATGTCGGTCCATAAAACTAATAGAGAGAGAGAGAGAAAGAGGTAAAAGATAGAGACAGATAAAATGGCAACGTTCATCTAAATTGAAACATAAAATGGTGTAAGTACGAAAAATGTTTAGATTGAAATTGTAACGATAAAAAATAAAAAAAAAAATAAAAAAACGAAAGAGAGAGAGAGAGAAATATTAACATCTGCAGGATATTTGAACAGCTATCAAAATCTTCCTGAAAGTACTTTATACAGGTATATGTACTCATACGTATTTGTGGTATACAGTGCAGCTCGTACATCAGGGATGTGTGTCACGTGTAGACCCATAATTTATACAGTGGAATCAGGTCACGATCCATAGACAAAACTGACTACTCTCAACTACAGCTGCCAGGCATACCTGTAATCGCGGAATACGTATGCCGGATATGGTCATTCTATATGCATATATGTATATACGCAGGCTCATAAACGAGACGACACGCGTCTAGTCGACATTAATTATGCTAGCGCTTTGACCACAAGAATGGAGAATATACGATAATCTTTCCCTATGGAATCCTCTTGAATCAGGGAAAAGCTTTAAACGAATTCGTGCTTATGTCTAATCAGATATTATGTTCCATCGTTTTTGCAGTAAACGATAAGCGCAATTTAACGTTTTAATAAAGCAACTATTTAATAATTTATTATTTAGATACCGGATAGTTTTTTCAGAGTAGTAGTATTGATATACGTATAAATAATACGTATATCTTCATAAATAAATATTCAAGGATTTGGCTTATGTTGATATATGTATATAAATATATATATATATATATATTTTTTTTTAATTTTGTAAAAATAATTTTAAAATACATGGAGATGTTTCGTTGAGTTCACAAATTGATATGTTCATCGTTCTGAAATTTTTAATTGCTTTCGTGAAAAAAATAAAAAAAAAAAAATTCTCCCTAATGTTTCTAGCACGGTTTTAAATAGTTCTGAATAGTTAAAATTTTTAACATCTCATGTGAGAATTTTAATGAATTTAAAAATTTTCGAAATATCTTCTATTCTGAAATCGGATGATCGAGCTGGGATTGTTCGCGTCTCTTGCAGCCTGATTTTTGAAATAAATAATAAATTTGATGTTCATCTATCCTGCCATTAACATATTAAAGTAGATAAATACAGACATTCATATTTTAATATCAAACATTCCGAATGTTTTATCTCGAATAGTTTTAAAGATAATCATCCAGTAAACTTTTAGTTACGCGTTCGAAATACAAGAAACTTACTCGAAACGTTATGAAATATTCAACAAATATTTTTAATCGTTATTAATCCGTTTTATTAGACATACCAGAGAAAGCTTTTTTTCTTTATAATCTTGAAATAGTGAAAAGCGTAAAAAACGATTATCTCTGAAGCTACAGGCTAAAGCAAAAGTTCCTAGTTCGAAAAATCAATTACTGTTTTGAAAAATCAATTATTCTTTTTTGAGACTTTTTGAGATTATAATTAGGCTAGTAGTTTTTATAAGCTAGGCTTGTAGTTTTACAATCTAAAAAAAAAAGAAAATAATAATATTAGCCTAAAAAGTCTCAAAAAAGAGAGATTAATCCTTAAAATTATTTAAGAACTTTTGATTCACTATGTATTATACTATATTCCAATTATGTTTTCTTTTTTTTTTCTTTTTGTAGATTTATATTACATCGTCGCTCGTGACGACAGAGAGAAAATAGAGCAAGGAAAAAAAAAGGTGAAAGATATCTTTGCTACCATTAATCTTGATTTATCGAATAAACGAATATAATGCTTGGTAGTAAAGTCGTAAGGTAGAATTCTACATCAATTTTCAGAGAGCCAATTATAACTGTATTTACGCTTCACATTTAACGCTAAACGAGTCAGCTTCGACTCTCTGAACCGCTTGTTTACTATCGACTGTACATTTACAACCACTCGACACGGAAAACGGAAGTGAATAAAACAAGTTTAGTATGCGTTCGATCGTATCCAACATGTATATGGATTTTAATGTAGCATAATATTTAATCATAAAAATTAAGCCACGAGTTAATTACAAAAAATAAATACTTTTTGAGAGAAAGAGAATGAGAGAAACGTCACGTAGTATGACTTGATTTAACTCGACACGATTCTTTGTTTAATTTAAACAATATGCATATACACTATAAAATCTACAAAACAACGAAAAGTTTCGTAAAAGATTGATAAAATTTATCGTGTTAACAGATCGTTTACATTAACATCTCTGATGATAAGAACTGAAGCTAATGAATCTTATCTACCCTCTACCATCTCTATTCAAGCTTATACGATTCATCGAGATAAGAATATAATTAATTAACCAAAGAGGGATCACGCAAAAAAGTAAAATTTTCATTCGACGATATCCAACGATAACGAATTATTTTCTTTTGCTTTTGAAAAGAGTTAAGCTTTTAAGCTTTTACTATTATCAATCTTCGATGTTAACACGTTCGATATTAACAAAAGCAAGTATAAATTCGATTATCCTTTCGTTCACTCTCTCACTCTAATCAAATTTTCTCTTCGATTTGCAAAGACCTAATGACGAAGGGAATAGCGATTCGTACTCGAATCGGAAAATTTGAGGTATATAGGTATATAACATTTACTATATACATATATATATATATATATATATATATTTCCGTTTATACATATAATCATATATATACTATATATATATGCATCTATATATATATATATATATATATATATATATATATATATATATATATATAGACATTCATTGATTAGTACCTTTCACGTTCGGAGAGCTTGAGCTCATTTAGGTCGATTTCAGGGTTCTCTGAATATCGGTGGCTTCGATAGGGCTAGTAGGGGTTGCTTGATTTATTGACAAGCCTCCGTTCGCAAAATCGTTTCGAGCCCCGATCACGATTCTCGTGGTTACGAGTTCGTCCCGTGAGTACCCTTTCCATCAATGAAACTTTACATCGAACAACCGGACATCGATTCGTCCCACATCCTTTCTATCCTACGTATAATTTTTCCATTAAAGACTTTTGGAAGAACGATAAATAAGATGCATCGACAATACTAACCTGTTTTTCTTACACAATTCTTAAACCATTTCTAATAATACAGATTGAAACTGAACGTTGTAATGGTCTCGAAAAAAAATGTATAATATATAGTTAAAAATTCGATGGATTGTTTGAAAATGATTAAAAATTTATTATAAATCTAGAAATCCAAATAAAAAGACGATTATTACTCGAATGTGGATCGATTGTGTTTCATAATAATATATTGTAAATACAAAAGGAAAAAAGTGATTTTATATGCTGACGTTAAATATATAAAAAAAAAATGTCACAAGATGATAAATCTAAAAAACCGTTTTTACCATATCTAGAAAATCGAAATAAAAATGATTTATAATTCTGTATGAGCCGACCACACATATATATATATATAAGGAAGAAAGAAAAAATGTAAACTTTTGCAAAATGTGACTTTGCGTTGTTGACGATAAGTGAAAAGAAAATGAAGAAGCCACTTATGAGACGATATACATGGGATTCGTTATCGGAAAGAAATTTAGCTTACTTCGATACAACATCCCGTTACGATCGAAGCGTAACAGTGGGTGGAGTGTAGAAGTTATAAATACCACGAACTTAAATGCGCTCTAACGACGTTAGGCTAATGAGGGATATGTCGCATAGATTTCAGCACATAAGAAAAAAAATTTTTCTCATCGTAGAATCGCTAAACAAACGATCGTTAGTTTATCGTTTTACGATTATACTTAATATTTTTCTTCTTTATCCGGATAATCATCAAGAGAAGAAGAGGAAAAGGAAGAGGAAGAGAAAAAAGAAAAGAAAGAAGAAAAAAAGAAAAGAGTTCATCCTTTAACGAGTTAAAGTCCATTTAAAGAAAAAGAAAGCGAAAGAGAGAGAGAGAAAGAGAGAGAGAGAGAGAGAGAGAGATTGACTTTTAATTTTCTACTTTCCCGCGCACTCATAGCTGCTCGTAGAGCGTGTAACCTTAATCCTAATCTTCCTTTACATAATATGAGACCTCCTCGCGCAAAACGTGCCACGTAACGAAGCGATCATTATACGATGCGCGTATACAAAAACGTCACTCTCTCTCGATAAGGAGTAAAGAAAGAGAGAGAAAAGGGGAGAGAGAGAGAGAGAGAAAGGGATAGAGATAAAAAGAGAGAGATTCCTAATATAGCGACGTCGGAACACTTAAGGCCTTTCTCTCTTCTATATTTATCGAACCTAGTAACCTTCGGTAAAAGGATAATCATTTTCTTAGGGACTAGCAAGCAAGCACGAAATCCAAGGGAAAGAAAAATATTTTTCTCTTAAGATCAAAGAGATTATACGAAGTAATCTGCTAGAACATCTTCCTGTGTGTGTGTATGTGTGTGTGTGTGTGTGTGTGTGTACATAAATACACATATACTCACGAAGATGCTAATGACGTTGCTGTATCATTGCTTATTCTCTTCTAAACCTGTAAAATATTCCTCTTTCTCTATTTTTCTCTCTCTCTCTTCCTCTCTGTCTCTCTCTTACGCATACATATACTCTTTACCTACACCTCTCCATGATTACTTTAGCAAACACTGTACACAGATGAAACATTTGTGTCCACGGGTCATGGAAATGGGTTGAATAGATTACATCCACGGAATAAAGCAAAGGTCGAC
The DNA here is from genome assembly GCF_912470025.1 of Vespa velutina. Classification (NCBI taxonomy): domain Eukaryota; kingdom Metazoa; phylum Arthropoda; class Insecta; order Hymenoptera; family Vespidae; genus Vespa; species Vespa velutina. The sequence continues at coordinate 12,426,405 of NC_062188.1, read as the reverse complement.
GGTATTATATCGCTAATTAGGATTTATCGATAAACAACATTTTCTGATCATCGCTAAACCATCATTCGACGTGGATCCGTTTAAAATTCATTCACATGAATTAATGATAATATACGTTCGAATGATATGAGTTTTCTAAAAAGCTTTGGTAATAATCGAATGAAATTTTCAATAGACAATGAATGTGAGAAGAGAGGAAAAAAGAAAAAAGGAAGAAAGAAAAGAAAAGAAGGAAAAACTTAATGGCCAAAGTGTAAATAATGAACTTTCGTGTGAAAATATATATCACGGACGATATATTAACGATCCAAAATGTGATCGTATTAAGTGGATTCAAAAGGAGAAGAGAAACGGTATTACCTGGGCTAGAATGCAAATGGCAGACCATTAAAATGAAATGGAGGAGACGCTCTTCAAGTGGGATTTCCTACGCTTCATCGCGATTATTCTATGGTTAACCGTCCGTGTTTCGTGTTCTTGAACTCAGATGAATGGGATAACCAAATGAGATAAACGATGATTCTCTATTATCTCGGATGTAACTGAAAGCAAAAGTTCCTTATAGTTTAGCTATCTTTGACAAACATATTGACACCCTTTCTATCATTATCACTGATATGAACATATACATAGATGTATCTATGTATAGTATAAATCCCATATAACGCGGTTAATACGTTATGCATTGTATGAAATCGCGTTATAGAAAATCGTGTTATATGAGAATTTTCCTCGTATAATACAGATAATATAAGTAACATATTTAGGAAAAAAACAAAACAATTACGAAACATAAGAAAATTGTCCCAACATTTTTATCGGATTGTAGGAATTCGCATTGTGGGAACTCATTATACGGGAGTCTATTATATATATGTATATGATACACATCTTAGTATATACATATGTATATACACTTCTTCATGTATATATATAAGCGTATATATGTCAAAACTAGAAAGCGAATTCCGAAGCTTAGAATAATCGAATGCACCTAGTCATTAGGAAATTTCATTGAAACAATAGATATCCATCAATGCATTCTCGATGTACGTACACGTCAACGTATATAATCTATATATCAACCATATCTATCCATCTCCGTATAGACGCATCTAATTTCAACGTATTCAAGATGGGTTCATTTAGATTAGTAAGCTCAGAATAAGCTAATCAAAAGATGAAGACATCTGACAGTTCGCGTTGAAGCACGATAATATATATGATATCCACACACGCAAATACACACACACATATATAGAATATACCTTATATTTCTATATATCTCACATATATGGAAATAGAGAGGATGTCTCATTTAAAAGGACTTTCCAAGCAATTATTTCCCAAACTATAACTCGTTTCAAAAAATATTTCAAATAAAATTTATTCTGCTTCGAAATCTGGAGACATCTTACGAAGGTTACAAATTTTCTTTGAGTGGACGTGCTTCAAAAATTTCAAGATGATCCTTTTTTTTTATACAGAACTGTCCATTTTTATTAAGCTAGACGTTTAGGTAGACGTTTGGTCCATTCTAGGACGAATTCATCGACCATAACACTTTGGTCTGTCAAGGTAGTTTAAGTCCCGTATAAAAAGACACAATCACTTGAAAATCTCGAAGGTACGCCCACTTAAGAGAACATTTATGACCACCATAAAATGTCGATCTCAACCTTCCCGAAATAAAGGTAAATTTTATTGGTTACATTTTATGAAATGAACCATAGTTTGAGAAATAATTGCGCGCAAAACTTCAAATGGTATATTACTCCTTTATGTGTACACAGTATAATCCTTTGTTAAAGATGTTCCTACTAAGTACATCTATATATATGTATATATATATATATATAAGTATCTACTGAAATATTATTAGGGGGACCGGAAAGTAATGTCGTTTCTGCGCATCTCGATATTTGATTGTGATTAAAAATAAAAATTTGTTAAAAATTTATTCGTTTGAATATAATTTAAGAAAGCGACATTACTTTCCGGTCCCCCTAATATATATACACACACACAAACATATATCCGCATATCTATGTGTTGATACATGTCTTTTATGATAAATGAAATAAAAAAAAAAAGAAAAAGATTTCTATTGTTCTTTTTCAGTTTTTTTCTTTTTTCTAAAAAGTTTCAATCCATACCTGTTAATATATATATATATATGTATATACACTCAATATATAAACAGAAAAAAAAAAGAAAGAAAAAAAAAGTTACTTAAGAATCTAATGCCACCATCGACTAAAGTAGGCACTCGGCTTAATGGCTTTTAGATATCGCCGGCGGTTATCTGTGCTTCGCTGTCAGCATATTTGGAATCGGGGTGGTGACGGCAGTAATCGGTGATGTCGCATCCTACTTCGGATGTACTCTTGGTATCAAGGATTCCGTCACCGCGGTCGTCTTCGTTGCTCTTGGCACAAGTATTCCTGGTGAGTACATAATAAATCACAACATATATAGTATATACATATATCTATACATATATATTTATGATGATTATATTGTACAGGTTTGATCAAAAGTAAGCTAGGTCATTTTAAAAATCAATTATATCATTTTACAAGATCTTCTTGGACAAATTTTTTCTTTTTTTTTTTTTTTTTTTCATATTATACGAAAGTTCATAAAGTTGTATTTTTATAATCTAAAGAAGAAAAAAAATTAGTCCAAAGAAAGAGTAATTGTCTTTTAAAACTCTCTTAAGAACTTTTGGACCTACTAGAAAAACTTTTGATCAGTCCTGTACCTATCATATATGTACTTATATATATATATATATATATATATATATATATATATATATATAATATATATATAATATTACTACTATATATAAATTATTTGTAAACTGTACCTTTTTTTACACCTTCAAAATTATACATCTATTGGACGTTCTACCTTTTTAACTGATCGATAAACAAGTGATCAAAATCGTTATCGAACTGTTGCAATCCATAACAATTCGTCGAACGATGACAAGATAGTTTCGTGCTTCAATTTACATCATAGAATTTTTATTAGAGTCTAATCAATGTTCTATCGATAACCATTGAATTTATCTATATGTTACGATTCTGACGAAAGATACAAATTGTCGATATATTCTATTGTCACACGAAGATTTCTTATGTTCAATTATTTTACAAACGAATCGATAACAAAATTGATCGTTTCTTTTACAATGTTCAAAGATACAAAAAGAATAATGATTCTCTCGAGTAGAATAAATTAAATTGAGAGGAAGATTCAAAGAGATGTTACAGATTAAGATGTTTAAAAGAAAGAGGGAGAGAGAGAGAGAGGGAGAGAGAGAGAGAGAGAGAGAGAGGGAGAGAGAGAGAGAGAAACGAGAGAAAGTGAGAAAGAGAGAAAAACTAAGAGAGACGATGTCAATTAAATGCAATTTGATTTTCAACCAAGCTTCAGTACAATATCTCCACGAACGAACGATATCTACGATAAGTTTGAAACTCGAACTCGAAGCCGCGTGTAACCATCGTTAAGTAATGAATTAAATAAAGTTAAAGTAACTTTTGTTTACGGAACTGAGTCCATTTTCACGATGTGGACGTTTACCAACATCGATTATCCATCGTTAAAGAAATCATAGTCCATTGGTTGAGTTAGTGAAATTTAGAGATTTAAGTTTATGTTATTTTAATGTAGAATAGATAGTCGAAGAGGCATTGATTTCTTTTGACATAAATTTTCCTTTACTATTTTCGAAAATAATGATTTATCAATTTGATATATATATATTATAGGTATAGTATACACATATTTTTATGTAAAATATATTTTTTAAATATATTTTAGATATATTTTATATTTATATATCTGCTTAAAAGTTTATATATTAAAAATATTATACAGATATTTATATTTCTAAAATTTTATATATCTAAAAGTATGTATATATAGGGTGATAAAAAAGTGTTTGTTACTTAAAGACCTTCTAGTATTCATCGAGAAAATTAAAAATTGTTTAATCAATATGGATTCTAAAAGAAATTCTTTCGATTTAAAATCAACTTTTATTATTTATTAGCGTTCGATATTATAAATGAGTCTCTGCAATACATCGACTTGAGATTGCAATACATTCTACTGCACATTCTCTTTTTGTGAGAAGATCGAAAGATTTTGAACTGCTCATCGCCAATAATAAATAATGTGCCAGACTTATGACAAACGAATAGGAAATGCTTTTCGTACAATACGTGACATGGAAGAAATATTTGAAAATGTACTATCGATCTATAATACGCAGATGTGAACTTTATATCGAAATAGAAGAAAGACGTATCGTACATCTAAAAATATGAACATTTATACTACATTTATATCTATAAAGGATGTGTGTATAAGTATAATATATATATGAGTATATTTATTACTTTATGGCATTTATTTTGTATACATTTTATATATTGTATTATATGTATATAAATAATAAAAAATAATAAAAATATTGTATATATTGTATATAATGCAATATATACAATATACTACAATTCGCATTTAAATGTGTGGCATCACCGAGCGACAGAAAGACAAATGTGATTGCCATAACCTCTATCACAACTGAGGACAATAAAAAATATGTGCTGCCAGAAAATGAAAAATTTGCAAGTAACCACAGCGGACTAATAAAAATAGAAAGCTATAAGAGAATGAAAAAAAGCCTCAATCAAAAAGGCCAAGAAAGAAGAATATGGATTAAATGCACACAGGAAATGGACAGTACATATTTTGATGAAGATGACAATATAATCTTCAATGATCTATATCTAGAAGAAATAGTGGAAACAAACATAGCAGAACCCACACAGAAGAAAGAATACCAAATAGATTTAAAGTGTATATCAGAAAAATTCATGATTGAAAAATTTGTATGTAAATACTCAAATGCAGAACAATGGTTGGAGACATTTGAAAAAGAATGTCGAAGATTCGAAATTGAAGAAGATAACGCGAAAATTGAGATTTTAAGATTATTCCTTGACAGGGCATATTTAGACTGGCACTCAGCAACACTAACAGCGTTGACAATGGAGGCTGCTTGAAACGAATGGAAACAGAAATTCTTGAAATTATTTGCAGACAAGAGATAGAGTACAAGTATATACGCTATATCCGACAGATATAAAGAAGGTTCACTAATGGAGTACGCTATGAGGAAAAAAAAAACTACTACTGGATATGGACAACAATATCAGTACAAAGACTCTGATGATGCTTATAGCAGTAGGATTACCAGAATTCATAAGAGATAAAATAGAGAAAATTGTCAAAGCTCAACAGAATTACTACAAGAAATAAAAAAATGTGAAAATCTAATAAGTAAGAACAGTTTTACAAAAAAGAAAGAGGTAAGACAAGATAATAAGAAGAAATTTGAAGAAAAGAAACCATGTAAGAATTGTGAAAAACTAAATAAAGGTATTAGATATCATTCAGAGGATTCCTGTTGGTTCAAAAAGGAAAATAGAAAGGAAACCAGAATAAATGGAAGCAATTCGATGATAGAAGTGAACCTATGCAAGGAACAAAAAACGAATAACCACACCATTGATCAAAGTAAAGATAGTATTAGAAGAGAAGTTAGAGATAAACGGAACATATGACCCAGGTTCCCAAGTGTCTCTAATAAATTCGAGACTAGTCAAAATAAAAAAAAAGAGACAGAAGATAAAAATAAGATATTTTTAAAAACGGTCAATGGTGTGACATGATAAATAAAGTGCTAGAAACAGACAAAATAGGAGTAATACTCGCAGATCTATACCCTGGAATAAACTCAAGAGAATTTAAGGAATTCCTAATAGAAAATGACACTAAACTAATTTTTACGACTGTCAGCATGCCCTTCTCCAACGGTCTGAACGAGAGATTGAATCAGACCCTAGTAAACAAAATAAGATGAAGGATAAATGAGAAAGGAAAAAAAAGAGCTTGGATAACAATCGCTAAAGAATGTTTGGATAAATATAATGAAACAGAGCATACAGTAACCGGCTTTACGTCTAAGTATTTGTTAGATGCCACAAACACCAGCATTTTACCTGAAGAAATAAAAAGGAGAAACAGTAAAGAAAATTGAATAAGAGATAAAGAACTAGCTCTAGAAAGAACAAAAAAATCACACGAATATAAGAAAAAGATATTTAACAAGAATAGAAAGAATCACCGGTTTAATACAGGAGATCTGGTGTATATAGAAGATGGCAATAGGTTGAATAGAAAGAAATTAGACGAATTGAAAATTGGTCCTTTCCAAATAGTAAAAAAAATATCAGAAACAATATACAAAATAAAAACAGGAAAACGAAAACAAGAAACTGGATTCTTCCACATAACAAAATTACTTCCAATGTCAGAAGATGGAGACGAGGACTAAAAACTGTAGGAATTTTATCCTGAGGGGGGGGAGATGTAAAGAAAGTATATTTTCTTGAGTTAGATTTGCCGCGCTTCTCATGTCTCGCCCTTCGATTGACTTTTTTGTTATTTACAAGTCGAGCCGTTAAGATTTGGAAGAAAAACGGGCATTAGGAAATAGGGCCTATGCACGAGAGATTACAGAGAAATTTTATAAAGATAATAAAATTTAAGTAGTGTAAATGATAAACGTAAATTGTCGTTTCTTTGTTCACAGAGAAACATATATATATATATAATATATAATATATATATATAAATATATATATATATAAATATATATATATATAAATATATATATATGTATATATAAATATATATTAATATAATATGTTTTATTATTTCGGATGAGGTGATAAACGAAAATATGTTTCTCTGTGAACAAAGTTATTTCTTTCTACAATAAATACATCAACGTATTCCTCTTTATCGAAAATTTTTACTTTAAAGGTTACTAAACTTTTGTTTGTGTTACACGATTGACCGTCTTTAAAAATATTTTATTTTTATCTTCTGTCTCTTTTTTTTTATTTTGACTACTCTCGAATTTATTAGAGAGACTTGGGAACCTGGGTCATATGTTCCGTTTATCTCTAACTTCTCTTCTAATACTATCTTTACTTTGATCAATGGTGTGGTTATTCGTTTTTTGTTCCTTGCATAGGTTCACTTCTATCATCGAATTGCTTCCATTTATTCTGGTTTCCTTTCTATTTTCCTTTTTGAACCAACAGGAATCCTCTGAATGATATCTAATACCTTTATTTAGTTTTTCACAATTCTTACATGGTTTCTTTTCTTCAAATTTCTTCTTATTATCTTGTCTTACCTCTTTCTTTTTTGTAAAACTGTTCTTACTTATTAGATTTTCACATTTTTTTATTTCTTGTAGTAATTCTGTTGAGCTTTGACAATTTTCTCTATTTTATCTCTTATGAATTCTGGTAATCCTACTGCTATAAGCATCATCAGAGTCTTTGTACTGATATTGTTGTCCATATCCAGTAGTAGTTTTTTTTTCCTCATAGCGTACTCCATTAGTGAACCTTCTTTATATCTGTAGGATATAGCGTATATACTTGTACTCTATCTCTTGTCTGCAAATAATTTCAAGAATTTCTGTTTCCATTCGTTTCAAGCAGCCTCCATTGTTAACGCTGTTAGTGTTGCTGAGTGCCAGTCTAAATATGCCCTGTCAAGGAATAATCTTAAAATCTCAATTTTCGCGTTATCTTCTTCAATTTCCAATCTTCGACATTCTTTTTCAAATGTCTCCAACCATTGTTCTGCATTTGAGTGTTTACATACAAATTTTTCAATCATGAATTTTTCTGATATACACTTTAAATCTATTTGGTATTCTTTCTTCTGTGTGGGTTCTACTATGTTTGTTTCCACTATTTCTTCTAGATATAGATCATTGAACATTATATTGTCATTTTCATCAAAATATGTACTGTCCATTTCCTGTGTGCATTTAATCCATATTCTTCTTTCTTGGCCTCTTTGATTGAGGCTTTTTTTCATTCTCTTATAGCTTTCTATTTTTATTAGTCCGCTGTGGTTACTTGCAAATTTTTCATTTTCTGGCAGCACATATTTTTTATTGTCCTCAGTTGTGATAGAGGTTATGGCAATCACATTTGTCTTTCTGTCGCTCGGTGATGCCACACATTTAAATGCGTATTGTAGTTTTCTTGCCATTATAAACCAAAAATTGTCGTTTTATAATATGTTTTATTATTTTGGATGAGGTGATAAACGAAAATATGTTTCTCTGTGAACAAAGGAATAAATCTTTATTTGTTAATTAACAATTATTTGCTATTTACAGTCTTACCTGTGGACAAAGAAATGACAATTTACGTTTATTATTCATACTACTTAAATTTTATTTAATATATTATCTTTATAAAATTTCTCTGTAATCTCTCGTGCATAGGCCCTATTTCCTAATGCCCGTTTTTCTTCCTAATCTTAACGGCTCGAGTTGTAAATAACAAAAGTCAATCGAAAGGCGGGACATGAGAAGCGCGGCAAATCTAACTCAAGAAAGTATACTTTCTTTACATATATATATATATATATATATATATATATATATTCAATATGTGACGAAGAGACTCACTTATAATATTGAAATCTAATAGATAATAAAAGTTGATTCTACAGAAAGTATTACTTTTAGAATTTATGTTCATCAAACATATTTTACTTCTCTCGGTAAATACTAAAAGTCCTTTAAGAATCGTCCCTTTTTTAATCATCTTATATTTTACATTTACAATATATAATACGTATTTGAATTTTTGTAAAATATATATTATCAATTTATATATATATATATATATATATATATATATATATATATATAATATATATATAATAATGTATACATATATATTTTACTATTTACAATTATTTATGAATTAACCCAATATAATAATAATAACAATCACATATTGGCCTATTCTTCTTCATGAATCATATATAACTGACGTCAAATCTTTGCCTCGACCAAAAAATACGTACTTAAGACATAAGTTCTAATTCAGTGGCAAGTCGAAAACTGTATTAAATGAAAATGCAAGAAGAAAGTAATGAATATTTACAGAGGACGCTTTCGAAACTTTGATAATTTCAAGTCGTGATTGTCGTCGACTCCATTCGCAATAGAAGTTAGACCCGGACTTACTAAGAAATGAGCAAAGATTTGACTATCTTTAATCTTATTTTTTTCCTCCAAACGTAACATCTTTGATTAACGATATTAAAACGATTACAAAAAAAAAATTGTCATTTATTGAATATTTCTTCTCTATCTCTCTTTCTCTCTCTCTCTCTCTCTCTCTCTCTCTCTCTCTCTCTTTCTCCCTCTTTATACCTATCTCTCACAAAAGTCTACGTTCGTTGATATAAATATGAATGGAACATTACGGAAGGATGCAAGGAAGGAAGAAAATAAGCTCCGGAAAGCTTGCATCTTCGTGCATGGAACTGCTTCTAACCGGCAAGTAATCCTCGAATCGTGAATTATGGAAATTTCTTCGATAACGGCCGGCAACGAACTCTTAACCCTTTCGATATAAGTGAATCCTTGCGATTGAATTAAGCATCTAAGGTACATATATACGACATTCCATTTAAATTCGTACATTTAAATATTTTCCCTTCGATCGATTTACATGAACGAATATTATGGGATAAAAGTTTCTATTCAAAATGATTACTTTCCTCGTTCTATCGAAATTAAAGCTCGTAAAGATTATTAATTTTATTTTCTTATTATTAATTAATAATAAGAAAGAAAATAATAATAATTATTATTATTATTACGTGACGAGTTCAGAACTAACCAAAATGCTAACGATATTCACACATAAGGGATTGTATGTATGTATATATGTTAAAAAACGTATAATTTATTTCATTGCATTCTGTAGATAGTCATTGAAGAAAAGATATTCAGGAGTTAAGAGCAAAATTTTTAGTATAGTTAGATCGGAAGTCAAAATGTCTCTTCTTTGTCGGCTTTTAGAAGATATCTATAATCCGTGGAAGAAAGGAGGAGAGTGAGAGAAAAGCCCTGTACCGAACAGAGAAAGCGTATAGGAATAAAACTGTTTTATGGTGTAGCAGAGATATCCAAGATCTAACAATCTTACACTAATTTATACAGTCGTTACAATAATAATAATAATGATAATAATAATAACGATAATAATAATGATAATGATAATAGTAGTTGAAAACTATTATAAGATGATGTAGAATAGTACCTGACATAATAATTATAGTAATGATAAGAAAAAAAAAGAAAAAGAGGAAGAAGAAATTAATTAACAAATAAAGATAATTTTCTTATTATTGATTTATGATTAATTTATTTCTTGTCATAAGCTAATGCATTGTGATAACAAAAAACTATATATATATATATATATATATATATATATATATATATCGTTTAATCATTAAAGAAAGAAGATAAATATTTAGATGTATGTCTTTAAATGGGACACTTTGTATAAAGTTATAAACTAAAGGAAAATTGATTTTTTCTTAAAATGAAAAACAAAAATACGTATAAATGAGAATAAAATTTAATTCTTTATCGATTCCACGCACATCGATCGCAAGTCATTAATTCAGTGACGTTAGTTCATTAGAAACGGGCAAAAAGAAGAAGAAGCAATAGGAATCTTTTTAGTGATAGGAGCATTTTCTGTTTTTCGTTCTTTTCCTTTTTTATTAGACTTTAAATCGAGCTTTAGTACTTTTGACAGATCACAGCTACCTTAAACAAGTAATGATGTATTAAAGTGGATATAATGATACATCGATTGGACTGAATAATGGAGATCATTTCAAAATTACAATTAATATATTCTCTTACACTAATATATTAATATTGAATAAAACAAATTAGTGAAGTAAAACAAAGTAAATAGCAAATGAAAAATAAAAATATATTAATCTCAATAGTATATTTTTATATATCAATTAAAAATATAACATTACATAAACATAAAATAAAGATTAAATAAAATAAATTACTAGTAAATGAAAAAAGAATTATTAGTAAAACAAACTATTAATAAATAAAATAAAAAAAATATGTATCCTAATATAATGTGTTGTTATATCAATGAAAAAGTATATTAATTGTAAGAAATATGAAACATTGACTAGAAGGGATATTCTACAAAATATATTTACGATACAATTTTAATGATGTAGTCGAGCGATCGCATTAATCAATCTATTATTCATTTCTAATAATAAAATGATTTTCAACAAATGTGTGAATATCGTTAATATATAATAATAATTCTCTTTATATGGTAGAAAATATATGGAAAGGATATTCCCAATAAACTTGAAAATCTACGAAACATCATTAATGTATGTATCTTGTTGTACTATCAACAAATGTCCACGATCGTAAGATCAAACGTACATTGTTTGCGCACGTTGACTCTCATCTACGGTGCGAAACTGTCATCTCACTAATCCTACTAGCCGCTAAACATTTGACAAACATTTGTCCTCTGTATACCTTCCTTCGATGTTTACGTTATCGCATGCTAACCGATTCGACTGTAACGAAACATACATTCGTGAAATTTCATTTTCAAAGGTGCGAACGATAAATTCTTAGACTACACTAAATTGTTGAGATATCGGAACAAAGTCAACAGAAAATAAGTGACAACAGATTCGAGAAAGAAAACATGATTAAAATGAAAATTATTTTATCGATTTCTCGCGTAACACACTTCTTTATATTTGTAACACCGTAACCCCTGTCAGTATGTAACCATATATACAATAACGACCATATCTATAGAACATAACCTACCAGTATGCAATTTTACGTAGAGTAACGAACGTATCTATAGATCGTAGCCTGGCAATATGCAAACCTATATACAGTAACGATCGTTTGTATAGATCGTTGCCTATATTCAAGCGCAATACTTACTTATCTTTAATAGTTAGCTTAATACTAGCACTACGATTGGATATTTCGATAAACGACACGAAGCTACTTTAAAATGATTAAAGCTTAAAATAAAATATGATTTAATGAGCACCAAACACGAGCTAGATTCTTGCAACATGGATTTCTTTTGTGGATTAGTTTTACGTTAGATTTCTTTAGAAATGGAACAACAGGAATACATGATTTTTCGATCGTACGGCAAATAAGGGAGACTGAGATTCTGACGAATTTATTTCAGACACGTTTGCGAGCAAGGTGGCTGCCTGCCAGGACAAGTACGCCGATGCGAGCGTAGGAAACGTGACCGGAAGTAACGCGGTAAATGTCTTCCTGGGAATCGGCATAGCGTGGAGCATCGCAGCCATTTACCATGCCTGCCACGGTGACCAATTCGTTGTGGAGCCCGGCAAGTCAGTATTGAAAATGTATTTTACTAATATTCAGTGTACGATTAACGTTTGATCTTTCGAGGTTCTTATCATCCTTTAAAAAAAAAACGAAAAAATCTCACAACAGAGACGTGCAAATTTTGTTCTATAGAACCAAATTAATTCGTATCCATTCTTTTTTTTTTTTTCTTTGAGCTTTTTTAGCCGATTTTCACTTGCATTCTATCCGGCATTTCTCCTCGCATTTATTATATCGTCGCACTCATGACGTTACTTTTTCATTTACAAATGTACAATTTGTTATATATTTCATTCGTCCGACAATGTTGAAAAATTATGTTATACTCGAGTTAAATGTAGACAAATCGAACAACAATAGCGAGAAAATTATTTCTCTTTTAATGTAAAATTCGCACGTCTCTGATCTCAAAATAATAGTGGTAAAATAAGTATTATTTCCAATATGGGAGCTAATTTCGTTATCCATTACTTTAACCAATTCATCGAACGCATCTAAGTGCTAATATCATCATCACCACCCGCAATCCACCCCTCCCTATCATGCGTGACTGCATGCGTGACTGCGTGCATCCAATAATCAAGTGCGAGTCGTAATAAGAAAATCGGATAAGGAGTAAAAGAAGTAGATAAAAAAGTACAACGTTAAACGAACTTAAATAGTACCGAATATGGCCTCGATGATTATATCTTCTATATCATTTTCTATTTGCAATATTTTCTTTTACCCTGCTTATACGTGTTAAACGAAAATTCATAGCAAAAATTAAGCCAACATTTTGCACACAATATACGAAGGATCAAAAAGGAAACATCGATGTTAAAAGGAGACCATTCTATTTAATCTTTATCAAAACCCAATTTAACCTTCACGACATCTATCGACAACACGCGTTTCTCCTAAAAGAAGAAAAAAGAACAAAAAAAAAAAAAAAACAAGAAAGTGAAAAAAAATATATATATAAAGAAAAAATAAAAACATTTTCTTGATCACAACAGATACAGTTATTGTTCGAATAAGAGAAAGAAAACAATTAGAAACGAAATTTTAGGTTGCGATAATCGAAAGCCCAAACATTCTTCTCATCTCCCTCGATTACGCCATTTCGCTCGATCTATAAACATGACTCCCTCCTTTCTTAAAGCAAACATCTTTTTCCTCCCACTGATGGGATGAAATTTCAGGATACACGAAAATAAGATAGAGATATCATAAAGGATGGTAATAGATGAAGATCGAGACCCAACGGTATTTCCTTTTTTAAATCAAAGATTGTACTCTTTGATATCAAACTTAAACATTTTTTCTTTTTTACATTCTATCTTTCTTATTGCTCGATAAGATGAGAAACATTTTATTTCTTGCGAAAAAAAAATAAAATTATTTCCCCCTCTAATTATCCTCATCATGTTGATAAATTCTTTTTGATAAGTTCAAAAAACTTTCATTGATATATAAAAGATTTAATAAATAAATAAATATATATATATATATATATATATATATATATATATATATATTACGAAAGGAATATACCGTGCATACATAATATTTATGCAAATTTCGTGACAAAGAGGAACGTCAGAAGGATATGTTTATGGTTATTAGCCTATCCTATATACATTATACATAATTTGAATTATGCTCATAGAAGCTGCATCGAAACAAACCATACTGATGGCCCTATGCTAGAATGTAAACACAGATGGCACCGTAATGACTGAAATCATTTTCACGAGTGTATATATCGACGGTAGTTTGCATTTAAGTAAATGAAAGCTAATACGAAACAAATAACAATGACGAATTTATTTTGATTCATTATCAATAATACATATACATATATATATATATATATATATATATGTGTGTGTATGTTACTGATAATGTATATATGTATATATATATATATATATATATATATATATATATATATGGTCAAATGAACACATGCAAGAAAACAGGCAATTTAATAAATACATTTTTTTATATTTAAAGTCATATCGTCGAAAAAACGATAAAACAGTGTTACTAACAGTGATATTATTATCAGCGATATTAAATTTGGATATCTTAAAAGATGACGTTCAATAGAAATCATTCGTTTATCTTAATGATCTAATAATCGACAAATATCTCTTTTTTCTGTCGTTCATTTAAATGGTTCATATATAAAACGTAATAAAAATTTAATTAATTGTAGTAAAATTTCTTTTTAAAATCGAAACATGAACGAACGAATGAACGAACAAACACAAAAACAAATAAATAAATAAATCTATAATGCAAATGAAGACAAAAAATAAAATGATAAAGAAAGAAAAGAAGGAGTAAAAGAAAAAATGTGGAAAAAATCTTTTTCTTGGCGTTAGCTTGGCCTTCTCCGTAACGTTGTTCTGTACGGAAGCCTGCTTGGTGATCCTGGTGTTGCTGTTAAGACGGACGAAGAGCATTGGCGGCGAGCTCGGTGGGCCTTTTGTACCGAAACTCATAACGTCCGCCTTTCTCTTTTCCCTATGGCTCTTCTACCTCATCATGTCCACCCTCGAGGCCTATGGCATAATCCAAGGCTTCTAAATCGCCATCGCTATGTGCGATGCCAAACGTTGGCCTACCGAAGCTACGTTTATATTCGATCCTTGCATTCGTCCGCCAAGACGTGCGCTCAAGAAAACATTCTATTGGTAAGTATAGGATAAAGGATCAGATTTATATATATATATATATATATATATATATATATATATGTGTGTGTGTGTAAGAGAATATTTATTTTTAATAGTAATTCAAATGCATGTGCTTGCACAATTTATAATATTCTCGTGTTTATTGTATTAACATTGTTTATTGTAAAATTATTTCGTTAGTTATCGAATATTTTTTGTAAAAAATCATTTAGGATTAACATTGTACGTCCTTAGGAATACATATTAATGTTTATCGTAGTATTACTTTAAATTTAAATTTTTTAGTAAATCTCATAATATAATTTTTCCATCTTAATAGTTATTTAAAGATTTCTATCAAAAGCATGCATTACAGAATTAACGCTGTTATGTATTTGGGAAGATAAAATATATTTATATGCATTGCGTTCAATTTAACGTTTCATTCAATTTCGAAATGTCATTTTTTTTTCATTTTAATTTTTAAATTTTCTACATTTAAATATTTTTACAAAAATTATGCATCAAAGGATTAACATGTTTAACACGTTGACTATACATAAATTAATAAATTCACTTATACTTTATATAAGGAAAATAAAATATACACGAATAATTAAATATCGTATATTTTAAAAATTAGACTTAACTTTTATTAGAAAGTATATTTTAATATTATATTGTTAATATTCTGAGTATCACCAAAAAAGATAATCTTAAAAACATTTTTGAAATAAAGTCTGTAATACTGAACGTTCACAATATAGCTCTTCTCTCTCAACGCGTTAAATTTACGAAATAATTCATAATTGTTTCGTTGATTGAAAATATAAAAAAAAATAGAAAGATAAAATAAAAAAGAAATAAATAAAACAATAGAATAACTCGTCGTTATTTTATTTTCCAGGACAGGAGGAAGTGAAATCAAACGAAGGAACGAACGAACGGACGGACGAAAGAAAGAAAGAAAGAACGAAACACTCCTGGCGAGAGTGCGTCGAAAAGGAAGGATGTTCACCCCCTCTTGATCCCTGGAATAAAATGAACAACGAACGTGATTGCGTGAAGTATAAATGCGTGCATACGTGTGCGTACGTGTGCTTAGGATACGTGAGAGAGCGTGAGTATATATGATTGTTGCAAATAGACAAAAGAAGAATAACAAAGAAGAAAGAAAGATGAAAAAAAGAAAGAAAGAAAGAAAAGATAGAAGGATAGAAGAAAGAAGAAGAAGAGGAAATTTGAAAGAAGAAAAAGAAGATAAGGGATAATCGTGCAAGAGTAGTGGCATATAAGAAAATATTAGAGGAAACAAAAAAGTGTATGTCTGTGTGAGTATCAAAGCGAGTTTGCCTTAAATTAAAAATTAAAAGGAATGAAAGATTAAATGACGTAATTCTAGTCAAGGTTCAACCTTTATCCTTTATCGGAATGGTTGGACGAATTTATGTGTATCGAAGTTAGAAGGGAAAAAAAATATAAGAATAATAAGAGGAAGAGGAGAAGGAGGACGAAGAAGAAGCAAAAAGAATAAAATAAGAAGATAAATATAAATATATACATATATATATATATATATATATATATATATGTATATATTTATATTTATATATATATATATATATATATATATATATATATATATATATATATATATAGGTACATAGCGTACTTATTTCATTCTTTGAAAAAGATACAAGTTTCTAGAATATTTTAGTAGATGATCGTATATTGACATTTTTTTGTTGCTAGAGAAACGATAATCGCTAATTTTATATAACGCGTACATTATTGATACGTCACAATTGACATAAACAATCGAATTCATTCATCGACGTTCGACGATGACAATGTCACGTTCCGCAGCGATTTAACAAGAAAAAAAAGAAAAAGAAAAAGAAAAAAAGGGAAACATTTTTTATCGGATCGATTTTGAACATTATTTAGTTTGCATCCAAGTTCGATTAAAATCAAAGAAAGAAAAAAAAAGCAAAAAAGAAAAAAGTAATGCTAGATGGTCGACAAAGGTTTTACAAAAACTTTTTTTCAATTGACTTCTCCTTTTCTATCCTTCTTTGTTTTCAACTTGTTTTTTTTCCTCCGTTCTATTTTAAACAAATCTATCAACGTTTCGCAATATAAAATAACACGTTGATCCATTTCAATTTCCTCGTATAACGTTTTTCTCGGCGATTTCGAAAGATGATTTCGTTTGATTCCCTGCCTCTATATACATATACATCGCTCCTTGCGATGAACGAAAGAAAAATAAGCGTTAAACTGCGTAACACCGCGTTACACAATACAAAAACACGATCTTATCTTCGAATAAGTTAGGAGGAAGTTATGAATTATTTAACGGTTATTTCAAGAACTATGATAACTTCGACGTAAACGCTAGAAAAAATATATATCTTTTTCTTTATTTACTTTTCGAGATAAACGGTAACAGCAATAACAACAACAAAAAATCTTAACAACCGATTACATTCTAATGTAATTAATAATTTAAAATCAATAGAACTGCAGGGATTTATTTTGTTTGTTTGTTATAAATAGTAAACATCCGTTTGATTTGAAATATGAAATCAGTGTATTTTATCAGCGTACAAAGTCGAGAGAAATTCTTTAAGAGTTGGTGTGAGAATTAGCTCGTAATAAACTTTATTAATGATAAGACATATTTATAATATATTATAATGAAATGAAACATATTTGTTGTTGTTATAAAGATAATTAGATAGAATTTATAATTAGATGAAAGAGATCCTAGAGGGACAACAAAATGCGGCGGCCTTTGTTCGAATGTCAAAGTTTTCGTTAATGTTCACACTGCCTTTGATCGAGGGTCGCGTTGATCTAATCCTAAATATCGTTCTGGAGATATAGAAATGGACGATCTTACGCATGATTCCTTAAGAACAAATAACAGTTAAAAAGACGAATAGGGAAAAAAAATGATTTCTTATATAAAAGATATATTCATTAGAATATATAGTACATGTATATGTATGTATATATATAAAATATATTATATATATTATATATATATTATATATACATGTATATATATATATTATATATACCTATATATATATATATATATATATATATATATATATATATTATATATATATAAAACATGAACCGTAGTTTTTTGTCCTATCGATATTAATGGCCGCGCATTAACGCAAATAAAAATTGTAATCGATTACTTACGACCGATCAATGATCGTCCTTGTCGTTATCGGTTCGAAGCCAAATAGCTGCATGAATGCTCGCGATCGTCCTAACATTTTCGATACATCATTTGAGTTATATTTCTTTCCACCTAATAATAATTTTTTTAGATTCCATATCAGTATCCATTATAAAATTCGTTCTACGCTCATATCGTTCGAAATATTGTCTGTCATGAAGCAGCATGAAAAACGAAAAAGAGAAAAAAAACACACGAAAAAAAAGAAGAAACAAACAAAAAAAGACGATTGCGAGAAACAAGTACGATTCAAATGATAATCTAACGTTCCAATATAAAATGATCGAAAAATAAATTCGGCAATTCGATCGGTTGCGATCGATCGTACCGACGCACAAACATAAAATATCTAAAAACCGATCCGCAAGCCGACGTATGTACTTATTTAAAAGCATGTATTGTTTCACAATCTTTGGAAATCTTTCTTTCATTCTTTATTAATCATGATAAATCAATCAAAATTATTGAAAATTATAAAATATTCAAATCGTATTAACTAATAATAAAATGAAAAATAAGACCGAAGCACACGAGAGGATTTAGTAAAATTCTACAAAACAAAGGAAAAACAAAAAAGAGAATAAATAAAAAACGATAATCGATACATTTATTTTTCCATTTTTTATTAAAAAATATTCGAAGATTCTGTTGTTTTCAAATTGTCAGTTCTAAAGTTCCTTCAGCTTCGAATAGTAACAAAAAATGGTAAAAAATGTCCTAGTTTTTTGTCGTCCTGTCATCAAGAGAGAAAGAGAAAGACAGAGAAAAAGAGAAAAAGAGAGAGAGATTCACGAAGAAAGCAATTGAAAGCAAAAAAAAAAGGAAAGGGAAAATAAAAAAGAAAAATCGTTAAGCAAACATTTCAATCGTACTTGTTCGTCTGTCAAGCACATTAATGGGAATATGTTACATGTGCGTTTTTGTGAAAAAGTCTCACGTACTTATTTAAATTCACCGTCGCGTAGTACGACAGCCGAAAATATATGTATTTAAAGAAAATAAATATATATATGTATGTATGTATGTATATATATATATATATATATATATATATATATATATATATATATATATACATATAAATATACCTATATATACATATATACGTTATATACACGATGCAGATATTTTAATAAAAAGCAAAGAGATTCGAGAGTTTTAATATTATTACATGTATTAGAGGAACATATATGAAGATATGCTCAATAGCAAAGCACTAAAGTGATAAACCGTAAACGAGATCTCGATGGTTTCCGATTTCTCATCGTTCGATTGCTATATGATCAAACGCTGTAGAAATGAAAAGAAAAAAAGAAGAAAGAGATTAATGTATGAACGAGAAAATCTCTCGCGTTGGACAATATACATATAGGTCAGGAGCACACACATACACATACACACAAACACACGATAGTTGCTTCATACGTATGAATAATCTAACGATAAAAATAAATTTAACCGCGTTAATGCCTAAAACCACGTTATAATTTCACTAGAATCGTTCGACTATAGAAAAATCGGATGATACTTTACCATGAAATACGTTAATCTCGCGAGACTTCAACGACCTTGAATTTACAACTGGTTCGATACTAACTTCTTTAACGTAAGACACTTTTATCGTATCCCATTATCAATTGAAGTAATAAATTATTAAACGTATTTTTCGGCGAGAGAGATAATATCTATTGTCTTCTTTCTTTCCGTGGGAATGATAATAACGCGATACGGAAGAAAAAGAGAGAGAGAGAGAGAGAGAGAGAGAAAGAGAGAGATGAAATAAGAAGAAAAAAGAAAAGGAAACAAAAAGATCAAAAAAGAGCAGAAAACGCAACGTGTTACCTCAGCGATTGTTTGTTCACAGCATCGGCGAAAAGAATTCACGGAGACGAGCGATCTCTTCTTTTTTTTGCATTTAATATTCGAAATTTTGATCCAAAGGATCGCGCCGATATAGAGAGCCTACAGTAAATTAAATCATAAGCTACGTTCATTGCGTTGCATTTCCCGAAACGCGCCGTCCAGGATTAAAAAAAAAAAAAAAGAAAAAAAGAAGAAGAAGAAGTAACATTCGGCGAACTTGCAAATGTCACGTCCAATCGCGCTATCGACGAAACATACTAATATTTTTTATTATCCTTGATTATAGAAAGGATTATCTAATATTTCAAATGAATTATGCTTTCGACAGTATACTCCTTTGAGTGACTTTCAACTATGTATATATATATGTATATATATGTGTATAAATATATACACATACATATACGTAAATCTTCTTCGACTATATAATGAATTATTTTTATCATCATCCGTGCCTTAATATCGTTCCCGTATAATATCGCGCTTATTGTTCTCAGAATAATTTGATTGCAACACATCGATTCTCTAGATTTCGTAATATCAAATGAAAACTAGAATATCTGATCGTCATTCGCGTGATTGGCGTGTTTAAACGTATTGAGAGATGAACGAAAAAAAATTGTTTTCTCTTGACTATTAAATATAACGAAAAGGAAAGAGTTGATATCAAATTAAAAAAAAAAAAGAAATAGGAAAAAGAGAAATAACAAGACATTTCGGACGTTTCGTGGATCGAATAGATTTTTAGCTAGTTAGTCAGTTAGTTAATTAAGATGTTCAAAGGTATAGAGCGAGATTTTCAAAATAAAAAAAAAAAAAAACCTACCAAAATATCCTTCTATCGTATACATAACATTATAGCGATGAGATGAGTAAATAATACATTGTAAAATAACTTTTAAGAGTAAATAGAAAAGAGGGTAGATCAACAACTAAAAAAAAAGAAAAAAGGAAAAAAAAAAGATAAGAAATACCGAAAAATAAAATGAAACTTAAAAATATGAGTCTGCCATACAAGCGAAATCTGTTTTAAGTAAAGAGTCAAACTTTGATCTTCGACTAAATTATATATATATATATATATATATATATATTTATATGTAAGTATATATATACTAATATGCTCATATATATATATATATATATATATATATATATATATATACATATATATAAAAGTTTAAGAAACTCGATGTCTACATCGAGTAAAGTCTTCGTCGAAGAGTATAGGTATCGCATTAAAAAAAATTATTCTACGATGATATCGTCAATAACAACAAAAACAACAAAAGAAAAATATATATATCTACGAGTCAATCGATGTCACTCACCGATCTTCCTATCGTAGTTTGACATTTTGTTAACTCGTTGAAAAGGGAACGCACGATTTTTAAATGGCCAGCCCTAATTTTTTCTCTATTTTGCGTACAAGTTATTGATAACTTAATAAAGAATATAAAACAATTAATAAAATCGATCGAATTTTAGATTCGTGATGTGTTTATGTAAACGCAATTATCCGATATATCGTAATAATAATCACAAACTAATTAAACGACGAAATCAATTTTAATATATGTACATACATAGTCAGATGCAGGAATTTAGTTACTTTTAGATGACCTTGACAATTTTTACTCAGAATATAATTCTATATGCTCTTGTCTCTTTTCATATTTTCTTCTTCACTCTCTTTCTATCTCGTTTCCCATTTTTATCTTTATTATATATACACAAACACACACACACACATACACACACACACACACATCTATATCCTAATTCTTTTCTATCTTTTCCTTATTCCACGAAATATAATATCTGAAACTTTAGCTCTATTTATTAGAATTTGAGGTACTTAAAATTTATCAAGTAGATTCAACGTTAATGAAAATAATTTTATCGGGAAGGTTAAGGTGCTTATTTATTCATATTTTTACCTCATAATGGAGTAATATATATGAAACAAACTCTCTTCGATCGGATCCAATTTGAAAAGAAAAAAAATAAATAAATAAAAGTTAACGAATTTAAAAGAAAAATATATTAAGTTTAACAAATATATGTACTTGACTATCTAGCCAAAAAATAATTCCTTAGAAACAATGCGTTTTTACATTCCAAGTTTATTAAACAAGCTTGCTATTAGATTTCTTTCTAGTCATTTAAATGATATACATACATATGTATATATATATATTACGTATCGAGACACATCAATAACAAAAGACTTTTAATGGAACCAATTTATTCTACTGAATTAGAACAGATTTCAAACTTACATAAGACTTCTTCGTACATTTTAAGATTTAAAATGCCAATCATTCGTTTAAGATGTTATTACATTTT